>NC_057786.1:1422913-1704812 GCF_014825855.1 Bombus pyrosoma | reverse complement strand
TTTTTAAGATGCAGCCAATATATTGGGTCGGCAACTAAGTGATTGCGGGTTTTGCCATTGCCAACTAGTGACACAATCCGCAATCACTTAGTTGCCAACCGAGTATTTTACTTTTGGCATGAAAGAAGCCGTTCCATTTCGTCGAACGATCGAAGGAAATTTTTGATCGATCAGGTGCTTCGATTATCGAGCTTTCTGGCGCTTGTGCGTTAATAAGCGCGCGCCACTGCAATTCTAAAATTGCTGTTAATGGAAACAGGTGGATAGAAAATACGCATTTTCATTTTGCCTGTCTCGAAATTTTTCTTAACTTAATTTTTGTACAGTTTCCTGTATTCAAGTGAATCAAATGATAGAAAGTGCGATAAGTCGGACGAAGCGTGATACTTTGCAAGATCCCTGTCTTCGCCTCAGTTGCACAAACTTTTCTATCTTATCATCTTGCGCGTGACGTTTCCGTACGATTGATAACGACACTACATCGATTCGTCAACACGAGCTCAAGCAAACCCGCGTATCGTACAGTTGGAATATTATCGCAATTCACTGTAGATAGAAATCTGGACCGCGATAGTTCAATGCAGCATTCGATCCACGGCGCGCACGAACGAAGTGAGATATCCGAATTCAAAAAAGCTCTTATCGAAAAAAAAAAGGGGATAAAAAAATATAGACAGGTAGAAAATTGAAAGCCTATGCGGCAGAGCGAATCATCTTGGAAACTCGACGAATTTCCGACTAAGCCACCTGCATAGACCACAACGAGAGTAACGAGGACGCTGTGAATTCAGATGATCCTTGTTCATCGCGCTATTATACCAATCCCTTTTTGGATTTTCGTGCGAGGTATTTAGTCACACATCGGTGATCTCGCTCGCGCTTTTCAAGGAACAAATACAAAAAGGGGTTGCAGTGTTCAAATTCGAACCCGGTCGTCTGCAACGAGCCAGCTCGAATAGAGAAAATATTTCTATCCGGATCGGTTTTATCGCTTTTTCGTACGCACACGTCTCTATCGGTACGTTGTAAATCGATATTTTTTGGAAAGCCAACTGCACAGGCGATTTTCCAGCCGCCGGGAGAGCCACTGGCTTTTTATCCTTCTTATTGCTGCAACTAGAGCAACGATTTTATAGTATGTCAAAGACAATGTCAAAGGTTTCTTTGCCCAGTCGATAACCTGTTAACTGCATTCGTGTCGATCTCGTGGACACGCTAATTTCTTTAGTCGAATTCCCTTAGCGTTTCAACGCTGAAAATAAACGCGCGAAGATCGATTGGAATGTCAAAGTAACTCAATTCGTGAATGTTCAAATTACGTTTGGAATCGAATTGGTTTCGTCAATGTTCGTTTCTAAAGTACAGACACAGAGGCGATGCTTAAGATTTATTCATAACGCGTTATCATACGGACGCAACGATATTTGGAAAATATATAGCTCGGGTGAGAAATACCGCAAGGAATGTTTTTCCAAGGTGTGCGAAAAATTAAGAAAAAAAAAGAATCGTAGTGGAAAATGGAAGGGAGAATCGTATAAACAACGTGGTGGCACGTTCTTTCTACCACATAGTTCGTCAGTGCTGACAATTACGTCAGCTATTTCGTGACTGTGCGCCGTGTGAGACGCGTAATTTGGCTGGCGAGCGAGATATTTTCGAAAGTTGTTGGAAGCGAGACGCCTTCGGCATACCTGCGAGCTGTAATCGCGTTAACAAGTCATGATGATATTTTTGCTTTTGTTGGAACGTCAATGGCGAGTTACATGCAGATAGCTTTTGGCCAGGTTTTTCGTTTTCAACCGAGCGTCATTCATTTTTTATTGGATGCCTGGCGGTGACGTAAGCTTCCGTTGAGAGCAGAAAATTGGATCCCAGGTTTATGTAATATTCATTTCCAACATTTTGCCTCTTTTTTTCGCCGGCCACCAATGCTCTTTTTCTTTCCGCGTCGTTTTTAAACGAGTGGTCGCGTTTTCAGGGGAACATCATATTTCCGGTCGTTCAGAGTTCGCGATGGCTCGAACCCTGAACACAAGCTCCTTCGAAAACGACAGATCTCTTCGCCTAGAACGAACTGTGATATCAAAAGTATCGTCGCCGCTATCGTTCGTCCTTCAAGCAATCCGCCGGCAATCGCTCGAAGAATATTCTCAATTTTTCCTCTTTCGCTATGGCGTTCGCTTTCCAATAGAAACCTTGCAACGATAGAAAAGGAATTTATATATAAACAGCAAGTTATTTCTATGCAGCAATTTTTCGGCGATAAAACACAATTGTCGATAATCATTGACCCTTTGCACTCGAGGACTTTTTCGGTGAGACGTAGCAGCAGTGGCGCGTGTCTTACAGCTATCGTGAAATGATTTTATATGGAAATTAATTTACAACAAGAAATTATATTCTAATAATTCATCTATATTTACATGTTTGGAAATATGATTTTTTAATATTAATTTCTGTATTTCTTTTTATGATAATTTATAAGGCATTCAACAGGGTGCATTGTTCGATATAATTGATCTCACTTTTCAACGGTTCAAAATCAAGTTCATCTTCATTCCGGCTAATTTCACTTCCGAAAACCATTTCTTAAGGCTTTCTAAACTATAATACTTTTGAAATAATATGAAGTAATCGTAAAGTTTATTGTTATAAAAATTGCTGAAAATGTTGCCCATTAAATTTCTATGAGCACCTTCTAACGTATTCGATTAAAAGTTTTAAAGTATGAAAGGCTACAATAATCTTTCCTTTCAATTGCTCGCAACTTGCGATTTCTTCAGAGTAGACAATTGATTCATTATGGCTGCATAAATAAAAGCGAAGCGGAGTTAAGTCAGTAAGTATCGAGCGAAAAATCAAAGTCGGTTTTCTCGAAAACAAAGCCTCAAAGGGAAACATTTTTATTCTATATTTTCGCCCCGTTTCCGCTTGCACCACCAGTTACCAACCACCCTGTATATCGTAACAATGTTAAATACAGACACGTAAAATGTATAAATATTCGTGTGTCGAAAAACGACAGTAAAAATCGTTTCGTTTTACGTACACCCTGTGCATCGCTAACTTGGAATAGCTGGAATGAAACAGCTCTATGAACAGCTTGAAACATGTCGCGATAAAAGGATTAAAGGCAGCGTACGAAACCACGGTACAAACAACGAAAGTTGCCGCATCGATTAAGGAAGCAATTTCCCTTTTTACGAACGAACGACAAAGCGCATCGATACTTTTACGATCGTCAAACGCGTCGTAACACCGCCGTGTAACTAGCTCGTAACACTTAGCACTGCGTTCCAATCTATCGCGCCTTCTTTATCGCCGCGAACCTAAATCCCATTGTCTCTCATTGGCAGCGATAGGCACTCGGCTACAACTCTCCTACGTTGTTACCATTTACCTGCGCTGTGTACAATCGTCGTCGGGAACGTAACGTTTCCAAGGCAATCAACCGTTTCACATCTGGCACAGACACGCAATTTACTCTGCCCTGCTACTCTCCTTACCCTACGCTCCATGTTTCTAACGTCGTGTCGTTTCATTTGCATCGATACGCTTCGTAACGACAGTTGCGAAACTGCAGCCAACGTGCGCGTCCTCGTTACGCTCGCAGCTTGAAGCGCGGGTTTTTCCGCTTTCGAACGATTCACGTTCGAGTTGGTTTTAACGTTTGCCCGTTTTGCTTCATATCGCCGGCAAATATTTTGGCAAAGCGTCGAATCTGAATGAATTTTCGTCGAACGAACGAGGTTTATTCGTACGGTTAATGTCGCAACTTTTTCGACGAACATGGCGCAACTTCGCGTCGCCAATTCCTTCAAACGGAAACCCATCGCACGCTGTTCAAACACTGCAGCAGGAAATTTTTGTCACCAGGACATTGTCAGTTCGTAATTCACAGCGAATAGAACCGCCGCTCGCTGGAAAATCCGTGATAACAATAATTAGCTCTTCGTATTTTTATTACAAATCACATCGATTCGCACGATTTTCCAGTTTATTCAAATTCTAGAGTTTAATTGATAATTATCACGTCGTACACGCTGCGATATCGCTCGACGACTAAGCGGTTTAACGTGCCAGATGCACTCTGACTCTGTGAAAGTACGATTTTCTTCGTAAACGTTCCGCGAAAACCTCTACAAGTCGAAATAAAATTTTCTTTAACTCGAATTATTTGCCACCTTGTAACTGGAATTTCTAATAGCCAGCCCTCTACGAGACCAACTTTCATCAATCGCTCGATATTGCCTTCCGTCTTGCAGTTGTTACGTTTGTCTGGAAAACTCTGAAAAGCTAATTGTTTTTCGAACGCCTAACTTTCTCTCTAATTTTCGCAACAGGAAGCTTGAAGTAGCAACATTTTGCGAAAAGGTAAACTTAATTCGTACGAAGCTTCTGTGCGTCGAATTTTCCTTCGTTAAACCTCATTTACTGGGAAATTTCGATAAGTGGGGAAGCTGTGTAGCTCAAAGATTTCGCCCGTTGGCTGGAGGCTGCAGTTACCGAGCTTCGCCCGCGGTAAAGTACTTTGAGGTGGATTTTAACGTGCGACGCGATCCAACGTGCAAAATGTTGTCCGGCGAAACAAATTTGCAACGCTGCATCGGCCGCAATATTTCTGAAAGATATTCGCGAGTTTGCGCGTGATAGAATTACCCGCGATATTACTCTGTTCCGCGCAAGTAGGAAGTACGTTTCCTCCGGTGACACGGTGAAATTTGTAAAACTGTTATTGCTCTGTCAGGAACAGAATTTGTTGAAACGAGTCGCGCTTGCCCCCAAAAATTTCTCCAAATATTCTTCCAGCTGTCACGAGCAAAATTCACGAAAATAAAGAAATAACGCGGTGCAATTTGTCAAAGCATTTCCTACGAACAACGGATAAATTGAATGATTACGCGGGAACGCATGTACGCGTTCATAGCGCTCAAAGGGTTAAACGTTTAGGAAGTTAACAGACGATAAGAAGGATGGAAATAAAAGTCGATTTATACGCCAGAGAGTCCTGGTCCCATGTAAGCAGTGCACAGTTAGCCTGAGAAGAAATTCATGAAAATCGCTCGCTTCGTCGTTCTCGTTAGACGAGCGTGCTATTTTGGCACCGTCAGGCCACGCGTACATAATGCGGGTCGCTCACCTGGTGGTCTTACCTGTCTTTTCTTTCGTTTCCATTCTCCTCACATTTGTTTCTCATTTCTCCACTTTCTGCAAAATCAGTTTGAATCTTGGCCGAGCAACGAACGGTATAACTTCAAATCTCTGGCCTAATTCGTTGCAATGTCGAAAAGAAAAATTGAAAACCTATTTCTTGGTAAGTCAGATAAAAAGAAAGCTTCTACGAGGCTTATGATTGCGGAAGAGGCATCAGACGCGCGTGCAAACTATGCTATGCGAATTAAAGACGTCGAATGGGCCGAGCAAAGGCACAAAGGAATTTGGAGAAAACAACGACTTGTTGACCAAATTGCCCCGGCCAACCTCAGCTATGCATAGAATGCTTTAAAGTTTCACATGCTAAATAATTGTTTTAACAAAGCATTTTCGTGTTACTTTTATAACAATTCAACAGTTTTATTATTATGGAACGTCTTTTCAAATACCTACGACGATCCTTCGCAAGTAGTCGAATAAGCGACACCCGAATGTGGGTGTCGTGGCAGTCAACGTGTTAAAAACGAACCGTCGCAACCATACTCGTTTATTGTGTGGAGAAATTAAGAAGAGCGGAAGGACGCCGCGTATCTGTAGACGCATCGGGCCACGGGAATCGCGCGTTCAAACTTCAAATATATCGAAGAGCAGCAACGTGCGACGGTATATGGAAGGATCGTGGAGTCGCGAAAAGGATGCATTTCGCATCGACGACTTCCTCTGATCCTCGTATCTTGCCTTTATGCTCCGACTGTCTCGAACAGGCGATGGAGAAGCCAATCTGGAAAGTAAAAGGACGAGAGAAAGAGGCGAAAAGGGAGAAGTTTGGCCGATGGAAAGGAGCGATTTAATAAATTGCCGGTCGACGTCCTGTGAAATTGCGGATGCGTGGCACATCTCGTCGTCTTTATCATAGAAATCTCCGCTTCAGGTATTAATTATAACGGAATAATTAAAAAGGCCAGGTCTTATTGTTCGACGTATCAGGTCGTATCAGTCCGAGCGAATTTCCACGCGATTAATTCTGATTATTGAGAAATAGTGTTACCAACGCTCCACCGTCGAAATCCTCTGTTCGATCACAGTTGCCTGATTAAAATCGCCTAATTAACGGACCAAACGCCAAAGGAATATAATGGCGCGAATCGCGAGCAAATGAAACAAATTATTAATCCCTTGCCTTCTCATCGACAGCGAGAAATCGCCGCAAATATTCGAAGCTTGCTCGTCAAATAAAATTCAACGAAATGAAATAGGAAGATTTCACAGTTTTCCATTGAACAACCTCTTGCTTCCAATCGAAAACCACTGCACGCCACTACAAAACACGCAGCACGTATACCGTTGCTCGGTAAAAATCGGGAAACCGTACGAGACGAATGATAAAATTGGATAAGAAGTGGTCGGAGTAATCTAGTTCTGCTTTTAATGGGAAAATGCAGCAGCCGAAGAACATGGCCATTGTACGGCGCGTTGTTTCCTCTGCAACACTGGCCCATGCCAGTGCAATATCGTATTTAGATAGGAAATCCCTATTTAGCATAAATATCGAAGCAACAGCCGAGGCGAGCGCAAGCAATTCCAGCAGGAATTGCACGTTGAAGCCCGAGGTGATGGAAGGACAATGCGTTGGCTGCGCAGGAAATACGACGAGGGCGGCGTGCTAAAGGAAACCGGGCAGAGAATAAAAAGTGGAAAGTAAATCTCGCCGAGTGGAATAAGAAAATGAAAGAAAGCAGAGCGGAAGGAATTTTATTAAGACCGAGAAAAATGAGACGCGTATATCCTGGCTTGCACTGTCGTTATCTTATTTCATTTTCTATTAATTATTCGTTGCTAGAATATAGTTAAATGTACGAGCTGGTTCCTCCTCGAGCGCCTTCCGTTTATCTTACTTTGTTTATCACGCTGAACGGCGGTTTTCTCTCGGGTAAAGGAGGCTTTTTACAATAAAATTAACTGTCTTTTCCCATGAATTCTCGCGCCGCTTATACTTCGATCGTAGTTCGCGTGAAAATACGCGAGACGCGACGTAAAACAGCAATGATTATCGGCGATTCTTCGTCGGTGTGTTGAAATTTGTGCTAAGCGACAGTTACAAATTGAACGCGTGAAATCGCCTACGTAAAATGATCTTGGGATTTTGAGAGTTGAGCAAACGTCATATGGACATTGTCGGATATTGTTTAGGAGTTTTGAGTGGGCGAAGAAAAGAAGAAAAAGAGATGTTGGTGTTAGAGATTAAAATATTAAAAAATTAACAAAGTCGTATTCTGAATTTTCACATAGAAAATTTGGTGACGAGTACAAAATAACTTGCAAGAAGATAATGGCACGTCGTACAGGAAACGAAATTCTATTCAGTTTTCCGATTAGTCGAGTCGAAGTGGAAGTAGAAATCGAAAGGAACGAGACGCATGAAATTTCGAAATTGCTCGGCTATGCCACCTGAAAGTTTCTCGTCGACAAATTGCGTGGCAGAAACGAGGGAACAAGTGTCATTCCGTGGCTGCGACGCTTTTCTTAATGAAAATGGTACGAAGTGCGCAACAGAGGATCCACCACGGACGTTTCTCTTCCAATGGTCAATTCTATCAGCCGAAAATCCATGCGGAAAACTCGTCCAAATTAGACAAATTCACGCGTCTCTCGTTATAGGAATAACAAAGTATAATTAATTAGATAAATAGATTAAATAATAGTGAATTCCATCAGCAGAAAATCCATTCGGGAAACTCGTCCAAATTAGACAAATTTACGCGTCTCTCGTTACGGAAATAAAAAAGTATAATTAGATAACGATAGTAATTATCGATTCGTCACTGCAATTACGCTTTCGTATATCGTCTACGTTTCTCATAAATAGTATAGTTTGAAGCCTTTCGGAATTTCTATGAGAATGGTTTTTTAAGATGCAGCCAATATATTGGGTCGGCAACTAAGTGATTGCGGGTTTTGCCATTGCCAACTAGTGACACAATCCGCAATCACTTAGTTGCCAACCGAGTATTTTACTTTTGGCATGAAAGAAGCCGTTCCATTTCGTCGAACGATCGAAGGAAATTTTTGATCGATCAGGTGCTTCGATTATCGAGCTTTCTGNGTGCTTGTGCGTTAATAAGCGCGCGCCACAGCAATTCTAAAATTGCTGTTAATGGAAACAGGTGGATAGAAAATACGCATTTTCATTTTGCCTGTCTCAACATTTTTCTGAACTTAATTCATCTCCTTACTTGCCAGTGTATCCTTTCAATCTACAAAATTGTTAAAAATTTAGAAAAAGGTTTCAAGAAGACACACGCGTGGACAAGAGTCTTGCTGCATACGAGACACATTGGAATTGCGATAAAAATTCATTGTTAAAACGTAGATAGAAAATCGCTGGATATAAACAATTGCTAGTAATTATCGTTAAATTCCCGATGACGGCTGAACAAACATCGACAGGTTGATTTTCGAGGATATTTTTAAACTGGGAAGCTTCTGTTTGGAAAGGAACTCGCCACGCTTACGTTGTATCTCGATAGCTGTGGAATCGAGCGATCGAGAAGTTACGCGGAAGAAACTTTTAATTTGCAGTTTCCTCGACGTGTACAGACGCGTCGATTCCTCTCGCGAAACTTGCTGCCGACGATTTTCGTTAATTATTCAAAGGGCCGGGAAACAGCCAACTGCCGTGGAAAATTTCTCGAAGAAAGTAGAAGGAAAACGCCTCCGGCTGGCCGATATTTTCGATAATAATTTACGCTTTGACAGCTTCGGCTGGTATTAAGCTCGATGCTTGTAAATTATCGACAAGCCAGCGAGAAGGTAACTCAGCCAGCACTTTTCGTTATCTTGGTATTCTCCGTGCGTTAGACAATCGCACTCGAATTAATTCCCAATGAAATATCTCTGAGCATAATTCTCCAGCGTATAAATTGCAATCTTTCCAGGTAGAAAGTTGCTTTTCTTTTCGAAAAATTAATTAATTGCCGTAAGTCGAATCGACGTTTTAAAATATTCCAATTTGCGTTGCAAAAGCAAAAATAGAAAAGTAAAGCATTTAACTGTAGGACAAACTCTCAACGTTTGCGTTCTGATCACTGTGACTACACTGTGATACCACGCTGTCTGCCAACGACAGTTACATTGTCAAAGATGACCATCACGTTGTCGAGATCAGACGATAAGAAGAACTGAGAATTAGAACAATTACGTTCCTGTTTCAAGACTGTCCACTGACGTTCCCTGAACATACAACAAAAGTTCATAAAAGTCAGCTGTTTATTTTCTCGCTACGCTAGAAGCTTCCTCAGTTGTATTTTCCAACATTGTCAGAGATGACCATCAGGTTGTCGTGATCAGACGATCAGAAGAACTGAGAATTAGAAGAATTACGTTCCTGTTTCAAGACTGTCCACTGACATTCCTTGAACATACAACAAAAGTTCATAAAAGTCAGCTGTTTATTTTCTCGCTACGCTAGAAGCTTCCTCAGTTGTATTTTTCAACATTGTCAAAGATGATCATCAGATTGTCGAGATCAGATCATAAGAAGAACTGAGAATTAGAACAATTACGTTGCTATTTCAAGACTGTCCACTGACATTCCCTGAACATACAACAAAAGTTCATAAAAGTCAGCTGTTTATTTTCTCGCTACGCTAGAAGCTTCCTCAGTTGTATTTTTCAACATTGTCAGAGATGACCATCAGGTTGTCGTGATCAGACGATCAGAAGAACTGAGAATTAGAAGAATTACGTTCCTGTTTCAAGACTGTCCACTGACATTCCTTGAACATACAACAAAAGTTCATAAAAGTCAGCTGTTTATTTTCTCGCTACGCTAGAAGCTTCCTCAGTTGTATTTTCCAACATTGTCAGAGATGACCATCACGTTGTCGAGATCAGACGATAAGAAGAACTGAGAATTAGAAGAATTACGTTCCTGTTTCAAGACTGTCCACTGACATTCCTTGAACATACAACAAAAGTTCATAAAAGTTAGCTGTTTATTTTCTCGCTACGCTAGAAGCTTCCTCAGTTGTATTTTTCAACATTGTCAGAGATGACCATCAGGTTGTCGTGATCAGACGATAAGAAGAACTGAGAATTAGAAGAATTACGTTGCTATTTCAAGACTGTCCACTGACATTCCCTGAACATACAACAAAAGTTCATAAAAGTCAGCTGTTTATTTTCTCGCTACGCTAGAAGCTTCCTCAGTTGTATTTTTCAACATTGTCAGAGATGACCATCAGGTTGTCGTGATCAGACGATNCTGTCCACTGACATTCCCTGAACATACAACAAAAGTTCATAAAAGTCAGCTGTTTATTTTCTCGCTACGCTAGAAGCTTCCTCAGATGTATTTCTCAACATTGTCAAAGATGACCATCAGGTTGTCGAGATCAGACGATAAGAAGAACTGAGAATTAGAAGAATTAAGTTCCTGTTTCAAGACTGTCCACTGACATTCCTTGAACATACAACAAAAGTTCATAAAAGTCAGCTGTTTATTTTCTCGCTACGCTAGAAGCTTCCTCAGTTGTATTTTTCAACATTGTCAAAGATGATCATCAGATTGTCGAGATCAGATCATAAGAAGAACTGAGAATTAGAAGAATTACGTTGCTATTTCAAGACTGTCCACTGACATTCCCTGAACATACAACAAAAGTTCATAAAAGTCACCTGCTTGTTTTGTCGCTACCCTTGAGCCTCCCATCAGATGTATTTCTCAAGCTTCTGTACGAAAAGGACAACATAGATAGATTGCTAACACGGACATTAGTTGATCATTACCATAATCTTCTCTTATTCTAAACTTACAAAAAGCAAGGAAACCTTGCTGAACCTTCCAACTGGAAAGCTCTCGTATCTCCAACTCGTATCTTTTCCCTGTCGCTTTCAATAAAACCGACTCACCTGGCAGCACGACGAGCGTGTAAATCAGCCACGAGGAACGAAGAGACAAAATCGGATCTCCCGCAGGGGTTGTAAGAACGGCTGCTGATGCGTCTTTCTGGCGAACTCCAGCTGCAACTGCAACTGGAAACTTTGGAAAAAGCATGGCGTTCAGGTCGTAGCTCAGCTGGCGGAATTTGCCCGCTCGGACCTGTGGTAGGTGCACGACGATGGAACACACGGCCGGCTAAATTACAAATTTCCCAAAGCGGTGGCCTCGGATGAAATCGCAAATTCCAAATGCAAGGCCGTTTGCATTCAGCCGGCGATCCTTGGAATCGGGTCGCTCTTATGAATGCTAATTGAAGATTTTCCAGGGCATCTCGCCACGGGGTTTCAGCTGCTTGTCGATGCACCGACGCGACGACTCCCATCAGAAATGTGGCTGCGAGTTCCATGCAAATGTAATCGAACGGAAGAGGAAAGTTTTTATTACGACTTGCCTTACCAACAAATTATTTATCGATCTGCCGATTCCTTTTTTAACCTAACCAGCTGCTGCCACCTCTTTCACAACTTCGAAAAGCGTGCACCTGAAACGTGTCCGGTAAAGCGAGCTTTGACGAGCACACACGGAGTACGCGTAACTGTTACAAGAATTAAGTTGTAACGAAACGACTCTTGTTTATTGTAGTTTATTCTAATTACAAATTAGATCAAATCACGATAAATAATTCTATAGAGATCATTAACCTGTCATTTCTACATATTACACCACATTTATTCATTAAACGTTACATCTTCGTCTGAGCGAGCCGGTTTCCTTTCAGTTAGCTGATTTCTTGAAAAATCTTTATTTACAGTTTCGATATCAAAACCGATAAAGTTGAGAAACTACAAAGATACGTACTTTTTCTAACTTTTATCTGCAATCGCATTCCTACGCCTGCATCCACTGTGTCATCGTTTCCTGTTTCGATACGAGCATTGAGAATCGTCGTGACGTCATTGGAACGATCGAAATTCACCTTTGATATCTTGAAAACGAGGTTGCCGATAACATACCTGTCAACGTTTGTCGTAATTCTCTTGATAAGATTAAGATATACGGGCAATCCCGTATGACACGCGTTATATCCAGATAACCGAAGCACGAGGAAGTCGTAGCGCGAGTTTAAAGCAAGAAAAGATAAAGTTTTATGAATGGAATTAAGAAACTCTTAGCTGGCGATAGTTTTATTGCTATTGGCTGTAATGTTCGGCGATAAGAGTATGACTTTTACCTGCTTGGTCGGCTTAAAATAATTTTTAAACCGCTTCAAGTGCCACGCCAATAATTCCGAGAAATCGGTGCAAAGGAAAAACCGAAGGATACGGAAGGAAATTTGCAAGTCGAGAAAGAGAAAAGAAAAATAGTGGTAGAAGGTGGAAGAAAAGCAACGATTGATTTTTGTTCCGAAGAAATCTTATCCTTTGACGACCGCAGCGTACATCCTCTGATCGAAAAATTGATAAATTCTCTTCTAAGTGCACGCCTACCGAGCGAAAATTCAAAGTCGATTTTCTCGGAAACAAAGCCTCGAACGAAAAATTGTTATTCTATATTTCCGATTTCTTTTTTCGCGTAGAATCACCCCCTTTCCGCTTGTACCACCAGTTACCAACCACCCTGTATAATTCGATGTTGCATAAATTTCTTATTGAAAAGGACGAAGATTGTCTTTGTATTTTCGTTGCATATATCGTTCTCTTATGTTTGTCGTTTTATTTCCTTTCCAAATGCAACGCCTATTTTGTTAAATTGCGATTAAAAGATACGCGAAACGCGCAGGAATGTACGAAGTGTGTCACAGTTGCAAAATTACTGGTACAATTTACATTAACAAAATTATAGAAATCTCAAGTTACCTGTATTAGCAACAAATTTGCATACAATGAACGAAATTAAGAAATTTAGAACAAACTAGGTTATAATACTTAATAGAATATATATATTGTTTATTTATTTTATTTTCCATTAACCATACATCGTACGTGATTTTAAATGTATGTATATAAATTTTATTTCTAACTTATGAGGTCATTACTACCGGTGCAATTAATATAAATTAACGTGACACTAGGTACGAGCTTCTCTTTTTCTCTGCAACTTGTAGCTACATTTTATGAATTTATAGAAAATTTCCAAGTAGAAGATATAGGAAATATCCAAAGTGCAACGCTGCCAATGATAACAAATAATAAAAACCCAGGTAAAACAATTTTCTACCAAGCTCATTACGACCGGTGCAATTAATATAAATTAACGTGACACTAGGTACGAGCTTCTCTTTTTCTCTGCAACTCGTAGCTACATTTTATGAATTTATAGAAAATTTCCAAGTCGAAGATATAGGAAATATCCAAAGTGCAACGCTGCCAATGATAACAAATAATAAAATCCCAGNGTAAAACAATTTTCTACCAAGCTCATTACGACCGGTGCAATTAATATAAATTAACGTGACACTAGGTACGAGCTTCTCTTTTTCTCTGCAACTCGTAGCTACATTTTATGAATTTATAGAAAATTTCCAAGTCGAAGATATACGAAATATGCAAAGTGCAACGCTGCCAATGATAACAAATAATAAAATCCCAGGTAAAACAATTTTCTACCAAGCTCATTACGACCGGTGCAATTAATATAAATTAACGTAACAACAAGTGTTTGAACAAGCTTTCCCTTTTGCGAAGAAGTCTGCATGCATATATGTAGGTACAATGTACAACTCACGGCTACATTTTATTAATTTATAGAAAATTTCGAAGTAGAACATTGCGGAGAATGCGCTTGATATGAGAAAACATGCGAAATATCCAAATTACAACGCTGCCAATAACAATAAATAATAAAATTCCGGGCAAAACAATTTTCCACGTTTCCAATTCCATCTTCAACAACATAAATCTGCATAAAAATCCGCGTCCATTTAACAATATTATTATTAGCCGATGAATTATCCTTCGAGAGAGCTTCGGACTGGATTCTCGAGTTTCGTGGAACACGAAATGATCAGACATTTTTACAGCGCGCCATTACACGCCGCGCACATGAAACTGTAAGAAAGAAGAAGTTTGACGTTCCAGGTGATCGATAAGCTGGAAACAATTGCGTCCTACATAGGCCAACGAAATTACACACAGACGTCGGCTGTAAAAACACTGGGAAATATCCTCCTGCGCAGCGATCGAATCGCCTGGTTAAAAACTTGGCCTGCTCGGCCAAGTCTCCCTCCCGCCCTTTGCCGCAACACCTCCAGCCGAATCGCAAATCGCCGGCATGCAAATGCTCTCTTTATGGCTCTGGCTGTTCGTTGCGATCGACTGGAGAACGGCCGGCGGCTGGAAACGCGCGTCCGTGCGTTGCAAGAGACGCGGAGGATCGATCGACTGCGGAGAATTCCTGGCGTCGTCCTACGAAACTTGTACGCCATTTTTATTTCGCCCGTGCCATTTGTCGTTCTCTCGCGTCGCCTCGCCTTCTGCCTGCCAAGCGTCCTTTTTCATAAATAATCGTCAGCCGGAAGCGGACTCCGCGCCAGGAAACACACCGTCCTTCCTCCTGCAGGAATTCCACGCCTGCTGAATTCCCATTCTCGCGCCTCGAGAACCATCCAGGTGTGTTTCGAACGCGATCGATGAAATTTATCAACTGCCTTCTCTCGTATTTTATACCGCCATTGTCTTTCCTCGTCCTTTTCTTCGATTCTTATCGCCTGCCGCTTCAATTTACCGCGTCCTTTTCGTTTCTCTTCCCGGCGTGTACCTGGTCAACTATCTGAGTATAGTTGATTAACTATAACTCACGCGATATAAATTACATTTGAGGGTAGACGACGATTCACACCATGTCACGAGTGATCATCCATGGTCGGACAACCTATTGGGTTGGCAACTAAGTGACTGCGGGTTTTGTCATTTGGTGTATTGACAAAATCCGCAGTCACTTAGTTGCCAACGCAATACAGCGCGCACTAAGAATTGCGCAACGCGGCAAGTTGTCGGAAACGTCTCTGATACGAAGATGCATCTTTGCGCTGTGTATTATTTTGTCGTATTAACAGTGTTACAATTCCTAACGGCGATTCAGTCAGATATCATCTGGCCATGACTCTGGGCAGGAGATTGACACGGAAACTACACATCATAGACGAATCGAAGCAACTCAAGGCTAAACTCAAACAAATTCTACTGGCTCAACGGTCGCTAGGGGACGATAAACGAATTGACGGAAGCACGAGTTGAGAAGTCGGAGAGTGCGGATCGCGTTGACGAGAATCGTCGATTAATTACTTAATTGTGTTAATTATTGCACGTCTGCTGCGATCTGTTCGCGTTCAACGAACATTGTTTTCTGTTCGATTAACATCTGTTCAATCTACTCATCGTTGATGGACTAACTATAGTAGTTACGATGCTGCGGTATGACTTTCTGACAGTCGAATTTCGAACGCACTGTATACGAAGCTTGAATATCGCTGGTGGATATTTCAAATAGAAAACAATTGACCGTTCCACGACGATCTGAAATTTTATCTGAACAAGCACCGTGTATATTGTGCAATACGTGGCTGCCTTGGAGTTGCTAAAGTGGATAAGCCGTTGGCCTTGAAATTAACATGCTTGTCGTAGAAAATCGTTTAGCTGTCCCTCGTTCTAACAGGATTCTACTTTTATTTCATTCATTTTACAGGCTCCTTGTCGCGTATTATTGTATTTTTACGAGCATCGTAAAAATAATCTGCCGACTCAGTTGGGGGAGCGTGCGAAGGCATAAGGCAAGGCAGGTGAAACGTAATAAAACGACGGCTATCTCTCGCGAATTAAAGTCCAATCAAATTAAAAGTCTGCATCGATTTGTCGCCTTTCCTAGTGGCAAACGATAAGAAATAAACGCTCGGTTGTACACAGATTGTAACATCGTTGATTGGACGTGCGAAAGTCAGCCAACAGCTATAAATATGAAACACGGATACGTCATGTCTCTGCACCATAAATGATTCACCTGTATTTGACTGACGTAAGAATGGTAAATATTATATCACGTTTTATGAAGCTCGATAAGGAAGCAACACGAAGAGGAAGTTGCCCTGGAATTGCTCGATCGTGTCTTTTTTTTTTTTTTTTTTTTTTTTTAATAAATATCTCTTTGGACACAGTTGTGTCGCTCGAAGTTTGATAAATTCTTGTTTCGCAGTTTGCCATTTCGACTGCGATCGATAAAGCGACTCTCACATCGAATAAGGCGATTCATAATTCACACGAGACACGTAAATAAGTGAAACGATCTTGGAAGGAAGCAGAGTGTTTCGGTTATAGCCGTGAGATGAAATTTTATATTCGGACGAGTAGATAATCAAATCAAATGATGAAAATTGAAAGGAGAGAATCGTATTTAATTTTGCTTTACTTCAGACCATTGGAAATGTGCCTTTTTTAATATTCGCCATGCTCCAAGCATTTACATTTTCATCGAGTCTCTGTGATATCTGTTCATTCGCCTGATTCCTCGGGCAAAGTCGTGCACAAACGTTTAAAATTGTATATCAACGAACACCGATTTCGAATATAAAATTAACGTGAAATGTTTCTGCAGCAATTGCACGTGAAAATTATTGTTATTTATATTACGATGGAAAGCTGAAATGCTAGTTTGATGTTCGTCTCGATTATTGAGGAAAATCGAACGAAAACGGGTGATCGGAAATTGCGGTGAATTTTGATACGTCGCGTCGCAATTTCGTATCGCGTTTTACAATTATCGTCGCTGTAAACGTTTGCAAGCAAGAAAAATTGTTTTATTTCGACGATTGAAAATATCGTTTTTTCCTCTCGATATCATTGGAAAATAGGTTGATTTTATTTAACGATCTCGATGTCAGATTATCTATGTATAACTTAATTTAAATGTTTTTAAATCGCTTGAATCCAATACCCTGTATATATATATATATATACATATTCAATAGGTTTTTTAACGTTTATACACCATGATCCGTTAAAGTTGCATTGAAAATTTCAATAGCGTGACGTATTTTATTTAATAAAATTTATAAACCAATTGTCCTATACGACGTAAAATTATAAAGTTGCATAAATGTAACGTATAAGAATGGTTTGTCTAAGAAAAATCAAAAGTCTACAACTTGTAATTGATCGACCCAGTGATATTGTTATTAAATAAATTATCGTGCGATATCATTGAAAACGAGATGAAAAATTTCTAGTTAAAACATTGAAAAGCTGGCTATGTCGAGTCAATTTAGCAATTTGACAGAATAATGTCGTATGAAATTCGTAACATCTATCGGAAGAGATTCGAGCAACAAATTCAGTAGCGCGTGTGTGGAAAATTTCCGTGCTTTAAAGTCGCACACAATTTTAATGAGTTGAAAGTTTAAATTGACCACCTGTTATAACTTCGCTTGTTTCCGTCCGTGAAACGCACACGTAATTTCTAATTTTCTATCGAAATAAAAAAAGTTCATCAATTAAATTTTCATGGTAGCTTCGACCTATCGAAGCTAAAAGTTGCTATGTAGCGGATGAACAATGAAATTCCATTGAGCAGGATAAAAATGAAATACATCGAGCGGGAAGCAAAGATGCCAGAGAAGATGAACGAATTTCCCGAACTTCCCATTGCGTTACGATAAAGCAAATGTATTAAAAAAATAACAAAATAAAAGGCATTCAGGTAAATAGAGATTTATTTTCATCCAAAATTCTCTTGACTATCGAGTCGTTAAATATATCTCGACATAAAAAGTAATCTACGACAATCAGACCTTTTTGAAAACCTTGAAAAGTGTGCATCTAAAACGTGTGGCAAAAATTAGTATACTCGTCGCAGCACAGAATATTGCTGTCTCTTCGTCAGAAGTCTACTCATCGTAAACAGCTAACTGAATAATTAGAAGTTTCTCAAGTAATCCTTGAAAATCTTGAAAAGTGTGCACCTAAAACGTGTGGTAAAAATTAGTATACTCGTCGTAGCACAAAATATTGCTGTCTCTTCGCCACAAGTCTACTCGTCGCAGTACAAAATATTGCTGTCTCTTCGCCACAAGTCTACTCGTCGCAAACAGCTAATTGAATAATAAGAAGTTTCTCAAGTAATCTTTGAAAACCTTAAAATATGTGGCAAAAATTAGTGTACTCGTCGTAGCACAAAATATTGCTGTCTCTTCACAAGTCTACTCATCGCAAACAGCTAATTGAATAATAAGAAGTTTCTCAAGTAATCTTTGAAAACCTTGAAATATGTGGCAAAAATTAGTATACCCGTCGTAGCACAAAATATTGCTGTCTCTTCGCCACAAGTCTACTCGTCGCAGCACAAAATATTGCTGTCTCTTCGCCACAAGTCTACTCGTCGCAAACAGCTAATTGAATAATAAGAAGTTTCTCAAGTAATCTTTGAAAACCTTGAAATATGTGGCAAAAATTAGTGTACTCGTCGTAGCACAAAATATTGCTGTCTCTTCACAAGTCTACTCATCGCAAACAGCTAACTGAATAACAAGAAGTTTCTCAAATAATCCACGACAATTAGACCTCTTTGAAAACCTTGAAAAGTGTGCACCCGAAATGTCTGACAAAAATTAGTATATTTGTCACAAAATATTGCTGTTTCTTCACAAGTCTACTCATCGCAAACAGCTAACTGAATAAAAAGAAGTTCCTCTGTGACAAATGAAAATCTTTTCACGCTACAATATATATAAACCAAGCCAATCAGTGTACAATAAATAAATAAATAATCAAATATATATCCAAAGAGTCCGGAACAGTGTCGAATAATATTCGAATCGATTGGAAACACGGTGCTGCTTGTGTCCCTATATTTATCGGGCAGGGTAGTCTGGATGGGCCGGAAAATCCAATCGGCCTGTCCGAACCGTGCATAAAGTTTCAATGCCGCCGCGTCCAATCTCTTGTAAAGCTGGCCGTAATATATGCGCTTTGCAGCGTATCTAGGACGCCAGTGTATCGCTGTCTATAACCGATAACCGACACCCAGTATATGCCTCTCTCTCTCTCTCTCTCTCGCTCTCTCTCTCGCTCTTTCTACATGTATTTGTGCGCCTGTACGTATATACGTACTACATATACTACATTCAATTGTGTTTAGCTCGCGTTCCACTCTCTATCCATCGAGAACGATCATCATCCGCACTGTGTGAACTTCATGGTAATAGGGAAGTGTACGACTGACTCGTTAGGCGAATATCAATCGTTTCTCCGAGCGTTCATCCTTTCTGGGCTTCGCGAGGACGATGTTTGAATATGTTTCTTTCCGTGGAAATGACGAGACGAAGTTGAATAGCAGATGAGGTTATAGCAAATGCATATAAGTGGTATGGCATTCGTAAAAGTATTAGGACACCGATGGTCTCCTGTGAAATATGACGATCGACCAGGTTAAGGAATCGATCGATCAATCAGAAGTATTCGTGCTCGTGGAAAATCGTGGATTATTTTGCCTTTAGACGACGAAATTTTGCAAAAGATTGATCGAACTATTTAGAAAAATCAGAGGAACAGAATAAATGAATAGTAACGTGGAATTGTTCGTGTAAGTTATATCGACCACGAAACATTATAATACACTTTTGAGAAACGTTATATTATTTATAGACGTAAGAATTTCGCCTATACGATTTTGCACTAATTTTCGCTAAATATTTCGTCAAACGCATTAAGAATCTTGTTGCGAGAGAGTGTTGCAGCAACGATGGAACATTTCACCACTCGATTCTGTAGCATCCCGTAAAGGCGACCTAAAACTAGCTGCCTCCGAGTTAATTTCAATTAGGAGAATCGGAATGGCAAGCGTTCAACATGGTTGTGCAAGTCGGAAACTGGAACAAGTGGAGGTATCAAACGCGCTGTGAAGGGTACAGGCCATAAAGTAGCGTCTAAAACAGAGCCTTTGGCTATTGTCAAGTAGGAGCACGTTTGTTGCAAAGCATCGTGGCTCTTCAATAAAGCGAAACACCCGAACCTGCTGGCGCGCTCCCCAGATCAGCCTATTAAATGGATGGCGAGTGCCAGCAATATCGAGTTACGTGGCAATACCCTAAATTGCTTGACCGACCAGCATCGCCATAAGCTGCACACGATCTTCACTTAGTCGCTCGTCGCTCGCATCGATCGCACGATAATTACTACGCCGCTGAGTGCATGACATCCTTGGGTTGTTGGCTACGAGAAACTCCAACTGACAAAGATCCTCCGCTCATAGTTTCGGTTTGCCATGGAAATTCACGTGCGTCGAGGCGGCACGCGACAGAACAATTAACGCTGTCCAAGTGCTTTTCTTCCTTTTGCAGTTTTTCCTCCTGTCGTACGAGTGTCGTAAATTATGGCTGTTTGTACAGATTCATAGCTCCACTTGTCGCAGCCCAACGATACGATGCCAAAGCCATCGAGCCTTTAGAAGACTTAGCTTGGCAACCAAGCGATGGAAAACCCAACGACGTGGAGCTTTCTTGCAATCAGCGTGCCTCTCTTTCGTTTTCTTCAACTCAACGCGCTTTATCATCGCCTATCGCCTGCGAATTCTCAGTTGGACGCTTGAACGTCGCACATGGTCGCCTGAGAGATCGGCGCTGTGACCGGTACGCGAGGCTTGGACTTTCCTCTTTTGGGAAACGCTAGCTCGTCGATTGTTTGTTCTCTTCGATCATTTGCATCTGGAGAAATCGTCAAGTCAGGAAATTGGAGTGTAAAATGTAAAAATCTCATCGATCCTTTTATGCCCAATGTGATTTAGATTATGTGAATTTTATGTGATTATGCATGTCTATAGAGGATTATGATTTTACACTCTAATTAACGAGGAACAGATAATTTGGAAGAAAATTGAAAGCCAATATCGCGATATGCCTGTTGCCTTCACTTTTATAAAAAGTAATCTAATTAAGGAGCGAAAATAGGAGAAGGATTAGCAGGATACGCGTTTAATTAATAATGTTGACAGTTAGATCTGCGCCTTTGAGATGCTGGGAACGATATATATACCTTCTGAAACTTTCAGTCGGCGTTAGTAAGTCTTTGAACGCCGCAGATTACTTCATTAACCGAGATACAAATTCTAATTTATCTCGGGGGATAATTTTAGTTTCGAACGGTGTGCGTTACATTTACTTTGAGCGGCGAAGTTTGATAGTTTCTTAGATGGTTGGAATATATGGACGACAAAAGACGAAAAGGAATGACCAACCAAAGTCGTTGTTTAAAAAAAGACGGTGATTATGAAAATGTGCATCTTTAAATTTTCTATAAACGCATAAAAATCTATAGTCTTGTTATCATTATTTATTTCAAAATAAATATCGTAAGGCGAACGAAAGTTTCTCCTATGGATATTAAAAGACTTTTTTAAAAAAAAAAAAGGAAATTCCATTTTCCAACGTTTTTCTTCCCGAGCAAGTTAATATTCTTCAACGTTCATGAGTCTTGCGATTACTTTTATGAGAAGCTACTCTGAAGAAAAATGTTGGCTTAATTATCGTCTAAAAACATTATATTGGAGTTCTTTAAAACTTCGTCAACCGTTTTCTATCGCAAATAAAAAACATTAGCAGGATATTTAATCTTAAAACATTAAACGTAATTAAAATAATTGGAAATTAAATTTTCATTACACGCGGATACTTTTACGCAAGCTATGTCGAAGTATTTCATAAGAAATGATTGAAGATGAAAAATTACGCTGGCAGATAAGAACAAGATTTCGCTGAAGATGAGAAAAATCAGGCTGGTGAAGGAAGTTGGATCACGACCATAATCGTGATTCCGCGACCATTGTGATAAATCACTGTCGGTGATGTTGCACGCCATCTCTGTCGGCGATACGTTCAAAGTATCCCGATACTTTCGTCAGCCACTCACCACTTTTCCATTTACATAATTACAGCAACGTGGCTATCTTGGTGCGCGAATTGGAATCGGCAGCGCCGGCCAATTCAATATTCCAGTAATTTCCAAGTTGTTTCGTTTGCGATTCGATCAAGCGATAAGCATTCTGCGAGTTATAATCAAATTCTCGGCCTGAAGCGCCAGTTACACGTACAACTCGGTGGAATCGGCCGTTGCTCGGCGAAACTCGCCAGCGGCGCGTGCAAGTTTCGCGAAATTTCAGCGAACGCCGATTGCCGCAAAACTACCGCTGCTGTGATTAAAGCGTGTCTTGCGAGAAACTCTTTCATCCGTAAGCGGATTAGGCTAACACGGCAGCGTTGGCTTCGACGAATTTCCACGGATCGTTGTTTGATGTCAATTTACGATTCGATTAAGCCGGTCGATCGGGTCACGATCGGCCCCTATCGGTCGTTAGTCAGGTCGGCCCTTAACAGATCACAGCCAGCTGCCTGGCATTGTAATTTCGAACATGAGCTATGTCCTGTTTGCCTCTCGTCAACGTATATACATACTTCGATTCTGTGGATCGAGCGATTAAGGGGACGGCTTAACGACGAAGGCGTTTCAACGTGTCTCATTTTGCGGTTCTGATTATTCGCTCGTCGCGACAGCCTTTAGTCGGTCCGCAATTGCGAAGATCCAGATGGGTTTCGTGTTTGCGAGGTCAGAGTATATTTGTACGTGCACAGACCCGCGATTATTCCGGGCGAATGGTATTCCGAGTAGGCAAGAAGCGACAATTTAAAATAACGAATCGTATCGAGTGTTTTATTATTTCTGTGTTGCAGATAACAACGCGGGAAAAGTAGAATGTAATTTTGTGTCGAGATAACACGTTTCCAAATAATTTTCTGCCTTGGTATTTTAATACGTTTGAATTACAAATAACGCAGGGAAAATATAATAGTGTTGTGTTAAGCTATATCGTTTTCAAATAATTTCATGTTTTGGTATTTTATTGTCTCCGGGTTTCTACTAGCGTTTCAGGTACTTTGCCGTTTCTAAATAAAGCAGGGAAGATTAATTTTGCGCTAAGATGAATCGTCTTCAAATAGTTTTATGTTTTAGTATTCTATTATCTCCGGGTTTCTAT
Source organism: Bombus pyrosoma (assembly GCF_014825855.1). Taxonomy (NCBI): domain Eukaryota; kingdom Metazoa; phylum Arthropoda; class Insecta; order Hymenoptera; family Apidae; genus Bombus; species Bombus pyrosoma. The sequence continues at coordinate 1,681,705 of NC_057786.1, read as the reverse complement.
TAGCGTTTCAGGTACTTTGCTATTTCTAAACCAGANAATAACACAGGGAGGATATAACATAATTTTGCGCTAAGATGAATCGTCTTCAAATAATTTCCTGTTTTGGTATTTCATTGTCTTCGGGTTTCTACTAGCGTTTCAGGTACTTTGCTGTTTCTAAATAACGCAGGGAAGATTAATTTTGCGCTAAGATGAATCGTCTTCAAATAGTTTTATGTTTTAGTATTCTATTATCTCCGGGTTTCTATTAGCGTTTCAGGTACTTTGCTATTTCTAAACCAGAAATAACACAGGGAGGATATAACATAATTTTGCGCTAAGATGAATCGTCTTCAAATAATTTCCTGTTTTGGTATTTCCGGGTTTCTATTAGCGTTTCAGGTACTTTGATATTTCTAAACCAGAACTTTTTTTTCATTGTTTATTTAAATTTTACAATTTGTCTAGTAGGACATTTATTATAGCTTAAATATACATAGCACGTGGATGGTTACCCCCAGCGGGGTACCATCTTCGTGTTTGTTAGGTTATAACCTTTGTGAGATCTGCTGGGTGTTTCCTTTTCAGTCTTCTTTCTATTCTTGTGTTGATCGTTTCCGCAGCCAGCCGGTTTGGGTATGTTGTTATTCTTTCTCTGTACTTTTCCGCGCATCTGCTAATCTCCTCCTTGACCGTTGGTATTCCCAGGTCCTTCCGAATATCCTCATTTCTAACGTACCATGGGGCGTTTACTATTGTTCTAAGAATTTTTGTATTTTGTTTATGTGGCTCATTGCTACTGTCCCCCATAGTGGTATTCCGTATGTCCAAATGAATCAGAACTAACGCAGAGAAATATAATACAGTGTTTTGTTAAGCTAAATCGTTTTCAAATAATTTCCTGTTTTAGTATTTTATTTTCTCCGGGTTTCTATTAGCGTTTCAGTTACTTTGATATTTCTAAACCAGAACTAACGCAGAGAAATATAATACAGTGTTGTTGTGTTAAGCTAAATCGTTTTCAAATAATTTCCTGTTTTAGTATTTTATTTTCTCCGGGTTTCTATTAACGTTTCAGCTACTTTGCTATTTCTAAACCATAAATAACGCAGGGAGGATATAACATAATTTTGCGCTGAGGTAAATAAATAATAAATTTTCAAATAACTTTCAGTGTTAGCTAATAAGGTGATAAATATTGTTGATTTTTAAACATTGTATTTTTCATACGTTTGTGCTAGAAACATAGACTTATCCATGATAGTTCAGCTATTAAATGAGGCAGTTTCTTTTTTCGTATTTCGTATTTGCATTAAATATTCCTGAAGCAATGTTTGATTCCATTATAACAACATTGTCAGCTGCACCAGAAGTACCGATTTTTCCAACGTTGAGGTCAAAGCTGGAATCAAAACAACCGTGCTAATTTGAATAAAACTGAGAGACACGTACGAAAGCTACAATTTTAATACAAATTCAACGTTCAAGTTACTTAGCGTCTTGCTTAAAAGCAAAACACAAAGAATCGTTCGAGGATTGTTTATTTGATCTCAGCGCAAAATACAATTTTACCCACTCTGATTATTAACTGTATTATATCTAAAATAGACACAACAATAAAATAGTCAAAGTGATTCGTCCTGTCAAACTTTTAATTATTATCCTCATTACGAACAACAATTCGCCAAGCCTAATACGAACATCTACGTAAAATTGTCTAATAGGGTGAAACTTACCCCTTTCTCTTCTAGCTTCGCTGCGAGCTACGTTTCAAGGCAACTTTGGTAGATTTATTAGCAACGGCTGTCGATACTTACATCGCACTACTAATTTACAAAGTTCAGTGCATTGTGCCCGGGGACAATTAAGCTTAATGGCTTCGACTCCGGTAAGATGGTCGCAAAGAACAATGCGCCGATTTCATTGTCCCTGGATAAGGACAATCCCAGGGCCGGCTAATAATTAAAATAGTTCCCGTGTAACTTGCAGCTCGAGTTTCCTTCGACTCTCGCGATTCTGCTCTTCCTCTTTCTTTCGTTGCAAGGCCAGATTCTTATTAATGATTTCCCCTTAATCTCAGTCCATTTTCTTATTTAACGTGGCCCGTGTTTAGAAACTCTGACAGGTTTTCCTCTTTGCCGAAGAAAGTGCAAACGATAAATCGAGCTACCTGTCCCTCCGAAAAGAATGTCGAGCTTGTAGAAATTTATCGAAGCGTCATTTTTGTACTTAAAAATCATTTGGATAGGAAGAAACGTTCAGACGATGGAGCAGCATATTTTAAAATTAAGATCACGCCACCGTTCGAGAAGAGCGACACGTGCAACAACGTGCCATAATTTCCCACAAAATTCTGAAAAATTGTCCGCTCTGTTTGACAGCCGAAACGCAGCTTGGCAAGCAAAGCATTTTGGAATTCCGAACGCTGCACGTCGGAGGCTACTTGCACGCCGGAGAGGAAATCCCGCACTTCGTTGGTTTTCTCCAACAAATCTGGTTCAACGGCTACCCGTACCTGGAGATAGCGCGCAGTTCCGGCAATCATCAAGCTTCTCATCAAGGTGTAACACCGATCATCAGGGTTACGGGGAAATTCAGCAAAAGGAACCATCCAGTCCATTATCCGGTGACATTCACATCAAAGCACACGTTCGTCGGCTTGCCCGTGCTGAAAGCGTACGTGGAAACGAATATCTATTTCCAGGTAAACATTTTTCAATAATATTTTTTTACCTTTTCTTTTCTTTTCCTTTTTTTTCTTTGAAAAATTAAAACTTTAACAAAGTTTGTAAAAATTAAACATTAAAAGTGACTAGTGTATCTGTGTGATCGAGACATTTTTCAGCACGATATTTTATAGTCATTGTTTCATTGTATAAATATTACCATCAGTGTTTTTAAATTGGTTTTTCATTGGAATTAGAAAACGATAGAGAGCTGTTTGCTTTTTCATGTGGACGAGATGCCACGAGAAAGAGAAAGTAGATAGCTGGTAGAAAAGAAACTCTTCATTTACCACACCCCAAAAGAAATGGCAATCCAGAAGGATATTTGAGTCATGCTGTGTGATCGAGACATTTTTACAGTCATTGTTTGTAAATATTAACATCAGTATTTTGAAATTGGTTTTTCATTAAGATTAGAAAACGATAGATAGCAGGTAGAAAAGTAACTCTTCATTTACCACACCCCAAAAGAAATGGCAATCCAGAAGGATATTTCAGTCATGCTGTGTGATCGAGACATTTTTATAGTCATTGTTTGTAAATATTAACATCAGTATTTTTAAATTGGATTTTCATTAAGATTAGAAAACGATAGATAGCAGGTAGAAAAGAAACTCTTCATTTACCACACCCCAAAAGAAATGGCAATCCAGAAGGATATTTGAGTCATGCTGTGTGATCGAGACATTTTTATAGTCATTGTTTGTAAATATTAACATCAGTATTTTGAAATTGGTTTTTCATTAGGATTAGAAAACGATAGATAGCAGGTAGAAAGGAAATTCTTCATTTACCAGATCCCAAAAGAAATGGCAATCCAGAAGGATATTTGAGTCATGCTGTGTGATCGAGACATTTTTACAGTCATTGTTTGTAAGTATTAACATCAGTATTTTGAAATTGGTTTTTCATTAGGATTGGAAAACGATAGATAGCAGGTAGAAAAGTAACTCTTCATTTACCAGGCCCCAAAAGAAATGGCAATCCAGAAGGATATTTGAGTCATGCTGTGTGATCGAGACATTTTTGCAGTCATTGTTTGTAAATATTAACATCAGTATTTTTAAATTGGATTTTCATTAAGATTAGAAAACGATAGATAGCAGGTAGAAAAGAAACTCTTCATTTACCAGATCCCAAAAGAAATGGCAATCCAGAAGGATGTTTGAGTCATGCTAAGCAGTTTGCCGCAGAGTTCGCCAAGTTCAATTATGAAATCGACAGGTCGTCAAACATAGTTTTCTAGATGTAGCTGCTGCTGGTCGAAAGAAAAGTTCGATTAATGTTGGTATTCTCAGTCGCAATTATTATAATTCGGTAACGTGTATATGTAGATATGGTTTAATTCCTGGAAATTATTTTGTTGTATATTTTATTTATATCTGTATGAGCTACTCGGAAGCCAAAGCGCCTATAACTTTACTTTTTGAAGTTTGTTTAATTTTATCGCTGAAGCACTTTGATCGATACATTGATTTTTCCTACTTTTTTGCTTTCTGGGAATTTAGCAAATAAACGGACCCACTTTCTCGCTGATCCGAATCAATTTCTCGTTTCTAATACGTTACTGCACCTGAAGTACGCGATATTTCCTCGTTACGCTATTGTTACATTAACCGGTTAGCTGTTTCTGACGAGCATACTCGTCATGAAGAAATGCAAATATCTTGCGTCATGACGAGTATACTCGTCGTGCGTAAAAGATACAAAACAGTCATCCGATTACACGTTACTTTAATTCTACGTTATAATCTCTACGCATACCCTGTGCTTGACGAGTATATTCGTCACCGCTTACCTTTTGCCACACGTTTTAGGTACACACTTTCCAAAGTTTCCAGAGGATGCAACAGCTGACTCGTTAAAATGAAAAAACAAGGTGTAGCAACATACAAGGTGTCTAATTATTCCGCGCAAAATTCAACTTTAACAAAGTTTGAAAACGTCGGGGACGTTACTAGCACGCGAACGGGAGCGTTACGAAGGCCGGTTGAAATATCTGGTGGGAAAAGTGGTTCAGCCCACGTTGGGAAACTCGCGTGTCGTGCCTCAGAGACCACAGAGGAAATGAAATGTCAACGGTGACGCGTCTCCACAAAAGGTTCGCCCAGTTAGATCCATCCTGGCCTGGATCGGTGCTCGGTGCTCACGAATCGATGCACAAACTCCGGATTAATCGTGGCACGTGTGACGCTGGCGCACGTAAAAACCCAATCATGCGCCGTTCTTCTGTGTCAAGTGACAGACAAGCTCTTCTCTGGCCGTCACCTTCGTAATTACGTCGACTCTAATCGACGAGCTTCTGCTGTTTTTCCATCGCCTCTCATACAACTTCCGGCTCGCTCGTTTAATTCCATCCACAGTTTTTCTCTTGAAAGAGAAGCGCGGCTTTGATACTCGTGCAAAGAGAACGATCGATCTTCGCGATCGAACTTGTATTGTTGGAAGAACAGACGCCTGTTAATTAACCCTCCATCCGCGTACTTTTCGACCGATAATTTCGAGTCATTCTTTCATTTCTCCCACGTTTCTATTTGGCCAGTTAGTCGCTTTTCGACGAGTATACTCGTCATGAAGGAATGGCAATATTTTGCCTTATGACGAGCATACTCGCCACGCGCAAAGGGTAGTTACAATTCGTTGCTTAAAAAATTGCAGTTTAATAATTGCAGTCTTTGGCGAGTATACTCGTCATGAAGAAATTGCAGTATTTTGCCTTATGACGAGCATACTCGCCACGCGTGAAGAGTAGTTACAATTCGTTGTTTAAAAAATTGCAATTTCGTAATTGCAGTCTTTGACGAGTATACTCGTCATGAAGAAATAGCAGTATTTTGCCCTATGACGAGCATACTCGCCACGCGTGAAGGGTAGTTACAATTCGTTGTTTAAAAAATTGCAATTTCGTAATTGCAGTCTTTGACGAGTATACTCGCTGTCGCTTACTTTCTGCGATTTTAGATACACACTTTTCAAAGTTTTCAAAGAGCTCGCGACAGCTAACTGGTTAAACTTTGCTCTGCTTAGAGATAACAAGGTGACGTGCAACGATAAAAAGTACTGGATGATGTTGTAGAAGTTTGGAAGAATATTCCAGAATTGTTTGAAACACAAAAGCTTAAAAAGCATCGTATGAACATAAACGATACAGTATGAAGTTAAAAATAGGATCGCAGGCAGAGGGTTAACTCGTCGCCTGAACTCAGACTTGAGCAACATTTTATTGAAAATTTGATTGAAAAGAAAGATTCAATGACACCTTTGCTATTTTTATTTAAAACACATATAAGGAAAATAAATCTATTTTATACTAAGAATCAGGTAAATCATTTAGAAACAATTCTTTATTTTAATTCACCTCGACATGAATTCTACGCTTCGTACATTTTACAAACATAACAGCAGGTCCAATTTCAACTTCCACTTTCTTTCGTCAACAGCGCGCATTAAGTGGCGTACACACTAGCACTTACTTATTTCTCATTTATACTTCACTTGCATTTCCCGTCCAAAATTCTCTTATTTGCGAGCTGGTCGTCGCAGCTGTCGCAGATGCAGGGCCACGAACTACAAAGGGAAACTTACGTTTGTTTAAGTCGATTAACACGCTGTTTCTCGCCTTGCAGTTCAGAACACGCGAAGCGAACGGTCTAATTCTGTACAACGCCGGTCGAGAACGCGACTTCATCGCCGTGGAGCTGGTCAACGGACACATTCATTACGTGTTCGACCTGGGTGACGGCCCGGTCAGAGTCAGGGACACTTCCAGGTCCAGGCTGAACGACGGCAAATGGCACGCAGTGAGCATCGGAAGGCCAGCACCGAAAAGACACACGCTCGCTGTCGATGACCATGTGACAGCTGTCAATAGTCAGGGCAGCAACGAGAACCTCGACCTGGATGGAATCTTATACATCGGTGAGTAATGTCTTTTGAAATTCTCTTCTTTTGAACCTCCCCGGCTCCTTCAGAGGTGCCATTTTCATTCGACAATTGTTCGAGACAAAACACGATCGAGCGTGGCTAACTCGAATCTCTGTGAAAGAGGAGCTAACTCTAATTATCGACAGCTTTGACATAAACATTCGCAGTAGGAAATTCGCAGGAATCTTCCACGCGAGTTTTCTCGCCTCTCAGTTTACCCATACAATTTTCCATATACCTTGCGTCATATTTCGAGGAAGCACGGCGCAATTTTAACGCAATTATTTTTGCTATCGTTACATGTTTTTCAAGATATTCGGATCGGAAAATGGAATTTACCAGACGCTAGGAAACCCATTTGCTATTTTAACCAGGTAGCTTTCTTTATACTCGTCACGCGTAAAGAGTAGTTACAATTTGCTGTTTAAATTGCAATTTAGTAATCGCGCTCTTTGACGAGTATACTCGTCGTCGCTTACGTTTCTCAAACAGGTCGCAACGGCTAACCGGTAAACGGTTGTTTTAACTAACAAATATGAGCACGTATGATGACATCTCTAATCTTAGTAGAAGTACGCGGACTACGTTTCTAATTCGACCAGCATAAATCGCCATAGTGCAGCCTTATCACGATGCTAATGGAACGTTTGGTACAACACGCGTAACACATTGGACATTTATGTCGTGTTTGACGGAAAAAGTGAAGCCGACGTGATGCCGCGTTATAAAACGCGGAAATCTAATTTATAGCCGGAGCTCTGCATGCTTCAAATATAAAACAGGGCGAGCATTTATTCGAGCCGGCAAGTAAGGAACGCTGCTTAGTGATATATCGCTGACCTTCGACCAGGGTAAAAGCGTATCGGGATAGTTGGAAGGCGAAATATTACTTTATGAATCACGGTGAATTTCGAAAATCCCGTGAACGATAAATCGCGCTGTGGCAGAAGCGAAGAGGGATTGGCTCGGCCGATATATCGCGCCGCGAGATAAAGAGTTGAAAATCGATGAGTATCGCGCGTAATAACATCCATCAGACGCATTGGCGTATAAATAATACAACGATACCGTTGATACTTTCGAAAATCGCTTTATCTCGTCTCATTACGTCAGCATCACGTTGACGATCCTTCAGCCCGACTGAGATATCGATCCGAGTCCGTGTAAGCGTGTAACAAGTGAGAGAAGTTGGAAGAAGAGAACATCGAAGGTCCTCTTCCTTTTTTTTAAAGAGAAAACTTTGAGGAGGAGAAAGAAACTCGCCGATGGAAGATGGAACTTTCACGAGGCTCTGTGTCTTCTGCTCTGTTTCTTGCCCAATGCGCTTATACATCGTTTTGAAGTGGTACCACGCTGAAATTGGATAAAAATTTGGATAATCAGGTGAAACGTACCCAAGAGAATCGCGGGCCGTTCGTAGAAAATGCAAAGTGCAGCTGTTTAATCAAGTGCACGAGAAAGATGATGCTCTTCATAACGCGGACAGAACATCGAAATACAGGCGAATCATTGGAACGTTGGAAGAATCATTGGAACGCGTTGGAAGAGTAGGAAAATTTCGAGAAGATACAATGCAACACTCACAAGACGTCTCTGCACTTTCCCAAGTGATCCCTTCGCTGGCCCGTGGGACACCTGAACCTGGCGCCTCGAATGATGTGCCTAGACCCGAGCTGCGTTTTCGGCATAGCGCTTTTCGCTTTCTTATCCGCGTCCTGGTTTTCCGGCTCGTCGGTGCTCTGCGAGATCGTGTATTCCATGCTGCTCGACCAAGTGTTGTCCTCCGGCGCGTGACTCTTGAACAAGCGGAGCTCGATTTGCGGAGGTTGGCCAGAAGACACGACCCTCCACTTATCGGGCATCACATCGTCCAACGTGGTCAATTTTGTCAACGTTGCTGACGATCGAGCCACGAGAAGAAGGAAGACAATGCCGATGAACAATTGCACGCTGATGGATCTCATTCTTCCTTTCCACCGAGATAATTCGATTGGAAACTCCACTACTTACAATGTCGTCGTTAATTATTCACCACTTTTCTTGCTAATTTGCGAGCTACGGTTGACGATCGCGTTGAGCTACGAGTGACAAGTACGTTGGCTGTGCAGCTATTTCGCGTACGCGACACAGTCGTCGTCCACGTGGACGTGTGAAAACGCGGCGAGAAACTGGCTGACAGATAGGAGACTACGAAGACAGAGGTCTTGTACGACTGGCCACTGTTGAAATAAAAGGCGATCTGATCTGCAGAGCAGATTGTTGCGTGCAATTTAACTAGAAACGCATCCGGCGTCGTAACCACAATATTCCACCACAAGCGAGATTAGAATCATTAGCAGTTTTTGACCATCTCGACCGGCGTCTCGCTTTTTATTAACGATACTGAGCAACGGTACGGCACGATAAACGACTGATAACAGTTGCCAGACGATAAACCGTTCGAGGAATTTTTATAATCACAAAATGCACGCGAGTATTTCCACAAGTTGCTATTAATCATCGTTCTTCTGGAGATCCCCTGTAATTGGAAAATTCCAAACAGACGCCACGCGTGTATACGATCAATCGCGAAAGTTTCTGATGTCGCGCACGTCTTAGGGAAAGAGCTACTTTTATCAGAGTTTTTATTATTCGCTTGGCAACTAAGTGATTGCGGAGTTTTTCATTAGATGGCAATGACAAAATCCGCAATCACCTAGTTGCCAACCCAACATATCTTCCGTTACGTTGTATAAACGAGCCGATAAAATTATAATGAAATGTTACGGAAAAATATACAAAGATACTAAATAAGATACAAATAACGTAGAAATAATAATAAAATAAAAATCAACTTTATTTATACCAATGAGATTTCATTTATAGTATCTGTTTGTTTGAGCTGAGTTTTCCTGTTGCTTGAAGTACCTTGGTTACTCACCACTCGATTACATGAACCAATCTTGCGTATTGCTTAATCGAAATGAATTGGAAGAATGAGCACAGTAAGACTAGGATTATTTAATGTATGTTTTATTTAGTATTCATCAAAATAATCTGCGTTTTGCTTTACTTAACAGTGGGTTAATCTTCATCTCAGCCTCACGGCTAAGGAACAGACTTGGTTTACAGTTGGCAGACTTTTAAAGCTATCTGAGATGCGTTTGCTATGCTTGCTACACGCTCGTTTCATTCATTTATTTTCTGATTCTGTTTTTTGACCTACTTATCGTATTAAAGTTGCTACTGTTACTTGTATGCTCTCTGTCCATCTATCAATCTCAGTTTATGTTCTTCCAAACAATAAAGACGTAAGATATTCTCTATGTTGCGCGTTCCTTGGAAAGAAAATTGCCCAACGAAGATAGGATCTGAAGGAAATTATTTTATTCCTACGCGGAAATCGTCTCTGTTCAACGTGAATTTTTATAAAACAGTAAAGTCGAGATGTATAATCTGCTCTTCTAATCTTCACAAATATGAAAGCGAAGCGATTCGACTATCCGACCGACGTGTATTAGCTCGGATATTCAAAGTTCCATGGTACACAAGCTGTAACCAGTTAGCTGTTTCCGACGAGTATACTCGTCGTGAAGAAATGGCAATATTTTGTGTATATTTTGTGTGTGAAATAAGTTGCAACGAAAAGACTTTTATTTTTCTTACGCGTGACGAGTCTACTCGTCGTAACACAAAATATTGCCATCTCTTCGCGACGAGTATATTCGTCACGCGTAAGGAAAATAAAACAGCCATTTCGTTGCAACTTATTTCTACGTTGCGACAGCCGCACGTACTCTGTTTGACGAGTATACTCGTCGTAACACAAAATATTGCCATCTCTTCGCGACGAGTATATTCGTCACGCGTAGGAAAAATAAAACAGCCGTTTCGTTGCAACTTATTTCTACGCTACGACAGCCGCACGTACTCTGTTTGGCGAGTATACTCGTCGTAACACAAAATATTGCCATCTCTTCGCGACGAGTATATTCGTCACGCGTAAGGAAAATAAAACAGCCATTTCGTTGCAACTTATTTCTACGCTACGACAGCCGCACGTACTCTGTTTGGCGAGTATACTCGTCGTAACACAAAATATTGCCATCTCTTCGCGACGAGTATATTCGTCACGCGTAGGAAAAATAAAACAGCCATTTCGTTGCAACTTATTTCTACGCTGCGACAGCCGCACGTACTCTGTTTGACGAGTATACTCGTCGTAACACAAAATATTGCCATTTCTTCGCGACGAGTATACTCGTCACGCGTAAGGAAAATAAAACAGCCGTTTCGTCGCAACTTATTTCTACGCTGCGACAGCCGCACGTACTCTGCGTTTGACGAGTATACTCGTCACTTTTTGCCACACGTTTACGGTGCACGCTTTTCAGAGTTTTCACAGAGGTCGCAGCAGCTAACTGGTTGATCGAAACCGGCGTTTTAGGGTTCGGAATGTTGGGAAACAGAACGGAAGAGCATTTTGTAATCAGCGCGAGAACTGCGGACGAGCTATGGAAAAATATTCCGAGCGCATCCGAAGGCAGCCGAATGAACGTAAAATATTCGAAAGGGCAAAGACAAAACTGTAAAACGAAACCGTAAAACAACTTCAAAGCGATGATAACTTTTTGTTCTTGAGGGAGCGTGGTCGGGAAATAAAACGAGCATTTTACGCGTACCGTAACAAACTTGAACAAACTCGTGACTCTTCGCTATCGCTAGGAAACGACTTCACGCTGTTTACCAGTTGCTCAGAAGCATTGGAAATCGCGGAAAAATGAAATAGATATGAGATTTTTTTTGTTTTGTAGTTGCATCTCGCATAAAAAATCCGGAAGTAGCGTACACTCATAATCAACATTCTGTTTACTGTCTGCGTTTTATTTACCAATCTTCTAATCGTGTTTTCCACGATTTTTTCAGTTTCCTTAATAACATATCGTGGAAAACATTTTCGACGTCCACGCGCCGATTTTCATGAAACATTTCGTAAGCGTTGATCGCGGCTACCTAAGGGACCTGCCTTTGCCCTAAGGGACAGATCATCCCTTTTATCCGAGCCATTTCGCCTAAATCGAATCTTTTTACGCGATCTTCGCAGACAAGTGATTTTTCCGAAATATCCTTCCCGCGGATCTCACTCTCGCGATACGCTATGACTCCTGCTCGCTTCGCATCTTTTATCGATTAATAAACACTTAAAAAATAATAAAAAGGGTTAATCCCCTGCCTTAAAGCGAAAAACGAGCAACGTTTGCGCGAAGTTTCATCGCAATCTGCGTGCATCACCGTCGGACAGAAAACTTGTAAAACGATTGGCAAGTGCAGCGCGAAGGAAACAAACGTTATGCATATGCTGTTTTTGAAATGATTTATTTCATCGTAGCTACAAACATAAGAGAGAGGAAAATATTCGTGAGGTGAAAATTATCGCAAGTAGATCCAGGATTTTTGTCGCTGCAAGCTCGCAACCGTTCGTAGGAACTCCACTGAAACGTGAGAAGAAAATATGAAATTAATGTTACAAATCGTCGTTGCGAAGAAATTTTACAATTTTATGTTATACGCGTTGGACTAAACTGTTAATTGGTCTAAAACCAGTGCAGAATGGATGAAATTAATTCGATACATTAAATGCTTTCGTTTGTTACCGCGTTTATTTTCACATTTGTCCAGCTATTTTCTGTCTTCTACTCTGCTGTCATTGTTGTAACATCATGTCATTCGTTTATTTACGTAGGTAAAAAATGATTTGTTGATAGTCAGTGTTATTATATTAATCAATATAATCAACGACCAGACAGTTTATTAAAAAGCACGGGGAAAGTAACTCGGGTTTGGCCATTGTTTTAAATGAAGTGTCTGAAGGACGACTATTTCGTCTCGTTCCGCTTGGCTGTGACTTTAAAACGTTTAAAATGATATTTTATATTCGAATAAATCTCGCGAAATAACGTCTGAAATAATTTTCAATTCTCTGGTGCCAAAGCTGTCTCGATAGGAGGTGCTGGTGTACGCAAGCTCGCAGACTTAAGGTCAATGGAAATCAAAGCAATTTTCAAAGCAAATGTCGCTATGTTCGTAAAATAATCAGATCGCACACAGTTCAAGTACACGTGTGACATATATTTCGTCAGATACTTAACATTCAAATAAACAATCTCAAATTAACTACTAGTCATCTTATTCCAGAGAATTAAATAAAATTCAAAATTATTCGAAAGCGATTTACCTGATTGAGCTAAACACGAAATAAAGCTACTTTGTCTACGTTACGTGCGAAACAAACGCGATAAAGCGATCGAAGTTAGTTTTTATCTTTCGGTTCAAATAAACTTTACGTAATTGTAATCGGTTAATTAACTAAACTTTACTCAAACTCACTTTTTTTCTGTAATTTATCCAAAGCTGACGTAAATGTTCGGAGGTGTAACAGCATACTCACAAGATGTCTCTGCACTTTCCCAAGTGATCCCTTTTCTGATGTTTAGGACATCGACGTAGTGGAACGTCAATTATATACCTAAAGTCGAGTTCCTTGTCCGCTCGCATCTCGGTTCGCGAAGATGCCAATACATTTGGATCGTCCATTGCCTCGCATTTCGACAACGTTAACGTTGTTGCCAACAGAATCGTAAAAATGAAGAAACTACTCGTCCAAAATGGCATATCGCTGAACCAGTTTCTCATCGTACTTGGAAAATTGCTGGGACCTTTCGAATGCCGCTGTACTGGAAGAATATCCGGTGATATGCAGTGATAACAGGCTTATCGTCAGCGATTAGCGTTTCCCAAACGAAATGTAAAAGACGTAGGAAAATATAACTCGTATGAGATACATGTGATGACGAACGCAGGTGCAAAATTGTACGATTGAAAATGAGAAGAAAATTAGAAAATCTGTCTGTACTTTTCAACTATACGTTAAACGCATGTGGTCGCATCTGCAGCGTCGTCCGAGTGTCAGAAGTTCAAGTTTCAAGTAGCGAAGGACTCGCGGCTGAGCAGAAGACTTACCACGTACTATAAAAAGCGTTGCAAATATTTCGTCGACAGCGGGGGTGACCATAGGCAGAAAAACGAGGAAACCTACCTGGCATGGTTCGCAAAATAATTTATAACAGCGAAAATCCCCTCTTCAACGTCTCTCGAACCACCTCCAGCCAACCACCCAGACCAATTAGAAACTTGCACATAGTAAAAATAAAAAATGTAAAAAATAGGAAGACAGTAGTTTCCTCGCCACGCTCGCTTATCGTCGCCTATCTTCAGAACAATAAGTTGTAGCGTTTAGAAGAGACATATTTTCGCCTGATAAATCGAGTTTATGGTGTTGGAAGAGATATCAGTTAGCTAGCGAGTTCGATCGCTGGGGAAATTTGTAAAAAGAGTGAACCGATTAATCGATTAGCCTTAACGTTATCGTGCGGCTTAAAACGTTGACAAACAGTTTGAGAAGCATCGAGATAAAAAATTACGCTTGTTCTTCGATGCTACATATTTACATGCTGAAAGGGTCGTCTACTCTCATGTAACTGATAATTAGTCGACAAAAATCATGGCAAAGATCATTTTCCTTTATCGTCGTTACGCGAGAAAACATTTATAATACGATAGAAATGTGAACTGTATAAAACGTGACACCCGTTATAATCTCACTCTCAATGTGATATCGTTTATCATCGTCGTCGTAGAATATTTAATTGTCAAGTCCATTACGATTGCTCCAAATGAGGCGAAGGATTTGTGCAAAGATCGGCAGCAATTGTGCAATAGGTGAACGAAAGAAAATGGTCAGAAAACTGCAGATCAATTGCTTGTATTTCTGTGGTGTTTTCAAAGAATACAAAGTCGAAGTAGCACAATGCATTTGCCTATGCATATACATGTCTTACGTGCAAGTTCGATGTTATTTACAGGACTTGCAAAGCTCAGGATGCGTCCATCAATTTTTAAACGAATTGTCAAAAGTAAAATGTCTATTTTTAATCAAATTTCTAAGAACATTTATAGTCACAAAAATTTAAAAAATCGTCAGAAACTGCAGTCAGATTGCTTGTATTTCTGTGATGTTTTCAAAGAATACAAAGTAAGTTCGATGTTATTTACAGAACCTGCGAAGCTCAGGATGCGTCCATCAATTTTTAGACGAATTGTCAAAAGTAAAATGTCCATTTTTAATCAAATTTCTAAGAACATTTATAGTCACAAAAATTTAAAAAATCGTCAGAAACTGCAGTCAGATTGCTTGTATTTCTGTGATGTTTTCAAAGAATACAAAGTAAGTTCGATGTTATTTACAGGACTTGCAAAGCTCAGGATGCGTCCATCAATTTTTAGGCGAATTGTCAAAAGTAAAATGTCTATGAATGTGTTGAGTACCATACACTTTTTAATCAAATTTCTAGGAACATTTATAGTCACAAAAATTTAAAAAATCGTCAGAAACTGCAGTCAGATTGCTTGTATTTCTGTGATGTTTTCAAAGAATACAAAGTAAGTTCGATGTTATTTACAGAACCTGCGAAGCTCAGGATGCGTCCATCAATTTTTAGACGAATTGTCAAAAGTAAAATGTCAATTTTTAATCAAATTTCTAAGAACATTTATAGTCACAAAAATTTAAAAAATCGTCAGAAACTGCAGTCAGATTGCTTGTATTTCTGTGATGTTTTCAAAGAATACAAAGTAAGTTCGATGTTATTTACAGAACCTGCAAAGCTCAGGATGCGTCCATCAATTTTTAGACGAATTGTCCAAAGTAAAATGTCTATGAATGTGTTGAGTACCATACACTTTTTAATCAAATTTCTAAGAACATTCATAGCCACAAAAATTTTAGAAAGCACAAAATGGTTAGAAGTTCTTCGATCAAACGTTAGAAATGACGTTTCTTATTCGCATTAATCGACGAACAAAGAATTGGAAAATTTGAAACAACTCGGCACGTTCATGAATTGTATGAAGATGAACTATATTATGAAAAATGACTACGATTATGTTGAATATTCAAAATATAAAATTAATATATCGAGAAATGTGCTACTGGTAAGGTTTTCTGCATTTTCCCCGATGATCCTTCAGCGTACCTCTGGGACACTTGAAACCACGAAACAAACTGGATAGACCGATTAGGTGCTTCTTTCTTCGAACCCAACGATCCATCATTTTTCCGACCCGATTAGTTTTCTTCTTATAGGAATTTCCATCCTCCAACGATTCCACGTTATCCACGTCCGTCACCAAGGTGTTCATCCCGTTCGTTCGATGCTGATCTTCCGCCGTGTAACGTTTGGGCGATCGATTTTTGATTTCTGACAGTGCAAATAATGGAGAGACGTCCTTTTGCCAAGAGGAGTATTTTTCCAATTTATCGTCCATCGTCCGAGCAGTGGACGACGTTAGTGACAGTTGCACGATAAGAAGAACGAAAAGCACATTGATCGGGCACGATACGTGAAATGATCGATTCTTCATGATACTTTTTTGACGAGCGGATCGATATAATCTTGGAATTTCTGCAAGGTTTTTCTTGTAAATTCTGATCCACTGAACTAATTCTTATTATTCTTCGCTATTTAGCCTTTACGATCAACCGTCGTTAAATTAAAAAATCCACCAGCTATGTAATGAGATGCTTAAGAGTCTGACGATACACAGCGCTGAATAGGAAAACAGACGCGCGACTGATCACCGTCGAATGAAGAACGTAATTCAAGCGTTTCGCCTTTTGTATATCCAACTTCTAACCGCAGTATTCCAGAAAGTAATTTTTATTTTTGCGTATAAACGCAGCTTCCTCTCACTTTACTCCTTTGTCCGAGTATTTCGGATTTCGTTTAATTTTAATTTGACTAACAGGATGTGGCGGTAAATGGGTGACGATAAGGGAACAAAAAAGAAGAGAAATGAAGAGAAATATGCTTTATAATGTTGGTTACAGAACAGTGGATAAATTATACTTTGCTTAGGGCAAGCTTACAGGTTTGTGAACTTACTTAAAAAATGAAAAACGCGGAGAAAGTCAGTTGGAAGTCTCTCGAGGTCGTACCGTCCATGGAAAAATATTTTTATTCGCCACGAGAATAATTGAGGTGGTCATGTTAGACGATGAGGCCTATGTAACACAGATAACGCATTTTTTAAATGTTCAAATATTTTCCGACTCATCGGATGAATAAATAAAAAGCTATTGGAAAATATAGCAGAGGACTTACCATATAGTTCTGCATCTTCCCAAATAATCCCTTCGTTTACCTGCAGGACACCTTACAGGAGGAGGACCTATTATGTAATGTAGGTAACAATGGTCAGGTGCATTCACCTTGGGTATTTCGAGAATGTATTCGGTCCTTACTTCCAGTCTCGTGAATTCTAAAGAATTAGAAAGTTTAGAAAGCTTCTTACGTGTGTTTTACGTGCTACCATTGAACGATACAATTCTTATGGTGTGTAAATGTTACATAAATTGTCCACGTACTGCTGCAATCTTGTTCCAGGGAACCATACATTGACGATATGATAATCACGAGGAAGATACAAGCGGTGGAAAATGACATGTCGATCAAGCTGTTGCGATCTGTTTGAAAAGCGCGAACCTGAAATGTGCGGCAGAAAGTAAACGACGAGTATATCCGTCAAACATAGAGTACGTGTGGCTGTTATAATGTACAATTAAATTGCAATGAAGTCACTGGTTTACTTTCTAATCTTATTACTACGATTTACTGCAATTCAATCAAAATACTAAATTGCAATTTAAACAGCACATTGTAACTGTTTTTCACGCATGACGAGTATACTCGTCGTAGCGCGAAACATTGTCATTCCTTCGTCACGAGTATACTCGTCGTAACGCGAAACATTGTCATTCCTTCGTCACGAGTATACTCGTCGTAGCGCGAAACATTGTCATTCCTTCGTCACGAGTATACTCGTCAAAAATATATTCCCCGGTCTGCTTCGTCAGACGTTTCTATTTTACAATCAGGACGATTTGAGTTGCTGACTTAACTTTCCAATTACGATAATGTCGTCCCTAATTATTCCACACTATTTCTGTCACACTAACAGTAAATTGTAACTATTTTTCACGCATGACGAGTATACTCGTCGTAGCGAAGAACATTGTCATTCCTTCGTCACGAGTATACCCGTCAAAAATATGTTCCCCGTTCTGCTTCGTCAGACGTTTATATTTCACGATCAGGGCAATTTGAGTTGCTGACATTCCGATGATAATGTCGTCCCTAATTCCACACTATTTCTGTCACACTAACGTTATTAACGCGATCGGTACTTACTATCACGTTGGCGATACTACGAATTTCTACGAAACCGGCAGAAGTCTGTCTGGATAATTGGAATTGTAAAAGAAGTTTCACCAGTAACCGATCACGATTACGCGAAAGATGATCCGATTGACAAAGCGAATGCGTTACCAGGTAACTGAAACGAACAACGCACCTGACCTATAAACCGTATTTATTCTATCAGAAACGAGATTAGATTCATAAACAGTTGATTGTCCCCTTGCGCCGGTCTCCCACATTCGCTTCATTATTTTTCTAACATTCGCCAACGGTACGACTCGATAAACAAGTGATAAAGATAGCGTTGGTAAATAATAAGCAGCTCGGCGCGTTTTTACAGTCGCAATGAAAAATCACAGCTTCTCGCTCGCAACGACTCGTTCGTCAAGTTGTTTGGTTCGGGATTATCTTTTATTTCGCGTGCTGATCATCGCACCAGCTCTTGCAGAATAATCCGCCACGACTATACCATTCGTCGATGTCATAAAGAATCGCGTTTGCTTGTTTTGCGCGTAAACGACTAGCCATAAGTAGGTGGTGCAGATTCTGGGATTGAAATCGATTGGAATTTATGGCGAATGGCAAGTTGAACGGAGGAGACGTCCAGTGTTTTGTATATTCCATTTATTCAAATTGCAACAAGAAATAGAATTCTTATAGAATATAAAATATAGCAAGTACATTCATCGCTTTGCCGATGTGGTCGAATCCAGTTTCTCTTGCTTCGGATTTATCCACTGGGCCCACTGGAACAGAGAAATTCAGTAACTGTGACAGCATTTTAAGCGCAATTTTAATTAACTTCTGTTTTAATTTTGAGAGTTACTAACAGGGTTTCGTCTTTCTTTCGTTCTTGGGTTATTCGAATTATTATTCTAATGGTAGAATGTTTAATTGTTGGAAAGAAAAGTTATGCGAGTTAAATAAAGAACACTTGTCTTTCTACCAACTGTAACAAGCGTTTCAATATATTCGAAGAACAATCAATTCGATAACAGTGTGATAGAAACGAATGTAGTTACGGTGCGCGAATGTTAATTGCAATACAAATTGCGAGTACGAAATTAGAGCACGGAAAAAGTAAGGAAGGTATAAACATTGGAACAGTGAACTTACGTGGGTGCGCATCCCCTTGGAGTCTTCACCTGACCAGGTGGACATCTCTGGCGCGGTACGATAATGTTCCGTGCCTCCCCTAGTTCCACATTGTCGTCGACAGCCTCGGAATATGAAGAAACCACCAAAAGTTGGATAAGAACGATGACGAAGAGAACGTTGCTTAAACGCATAATTCCTCTGGACCAGTTTGCCATGGCGCTTCTTGCAAGTTGGCTTGAGTTTCTGAAATTGAAGCAGCTGAAATATATATCTCGTATATATTGTCCGTTTGAGTTGATAATTTCAGTGACACCGAACCTGCTACGCTATGTCCACAGAATTGGCAACAAATCAATTTCAATTAGACTAGTTTCAGTCCCTGAATATGTCACTGTAACGCCACTTACTGGAAGCAGACTTTTGAAAATTGGAGTTCGACAAGCGAGGAAAAAGTTACGTTCAAGAAATTGGAAATTCGAGTGACGAGATTTCCATAGCCAGAAGGCTAAGGATCTTTGTTCTTTTTACACTTATGGAACAAGCGAAGCTTTCATGTTCAATTTTTGGGCAAGAAAATAGTCGAGATTGTGATAATCCGGTTCATTTCTAACGCGTGCGATGTAACGAGGAATGGGATTAAAGCTGAGAAATTAAAGTTTAAGTGTGTACCTACCGATGCTTGAGATTTAAGGATTCTCTAAGGCTCCAAGCAACTGTTTGATCGAACCTAGGCGAATTCCTATTTATAGGTGGTTTTCCAACGCGTTATATCCGAGCTACGCGGAACAATCGCTCGTAAACAATTTTTCAATGCGAATATGAGTCGTAAATTCGCGATTACCTCGATCGTTTGCTTGCGACAATCAGCGGCTCATATTAATATTCGAAAACTCTTTAATACAAAATAATTTTGGGATTAACGTTGCTGCGAGCTACGAAAGGGGAAAAATCGTGCGAATCGCAGTTTCTCGCCACTTTCCGCCTTTCCCTGTAACAAATCTAAAAGATTTTTGTATCTTTCGATGATCGCCCACTTCCACACCAAACGATTTCGATTAAATTTTTAGCATGTACGTAGCAGACATAAATCCGCGGAACGGATTGTTAAAATTTTCATTGCAGTCAGATAAAATAGACGTGAAAAGCGACCTTCGACAATTTTTTCGCGGCTTGGACCAGTCGCGATCTTTTCAAAACTTGTTTCAACGTCATCCAGTCAACTAACTCTAGCTTCCCAAAGAAACTCAGGTCGTTTGGTCCCATATTCAGAAAGTTATTCCATTTCACAGAGTATCCTGATATTAATGCGAGCCGCTGTATATTCACGCAATACGTCGCGTTTCCTCCAAGTGGCAAAGTCTTAAAATATTGGACAAATATCGTGCCTATTTACATCGCTTTTCTTGAACATCGTGAGCGTTGTCAAATGCTGAAAATTCATCTCGCATTCTGGAAGATCATTTAATTGAGAATCTTCGTATATTTCTTGACTGAAAAATTCTTTTCGATTTCGTTCACTGAAGCTTCTGAACGCTCTGTACCTTCGCTTTCATCGCGCATCTGCTCCACGTAGATCTACTCGCGTTACGTTTCTGTGGAGCGAGTAAAGACGATCAACTATGACGATAGTTTGTTTAGCCCTAGAAAGGCAATTGATAAAACTTCCAGGGATTTCGGTTGGTCGCAGAAATCGTTAGATGATCTTAAGCGGACTTTCTGGCAGCAAAATGGTAAAAAGAAGTAAGTTCCATACTCAAATATTGAAATCCTTCTTGATCTGTCATGGATACGTATGCGTGACTTGGCATAATCGTAACTCGTTCCACATACTCTGTGTCTTATATTTCGAAACAGTTGGACTTTTGGATAAGTTCGAGTATAAAACCTAAGCTGAATCGTATGAAAATATTTGTTACCTTTAATATATTGCATATTCCAAGCACATTCATCTGTAAGTCAGTCAGGAAACTGAATTGCGTGGTTGTAAAGATGTTCAAAGTAGAGTTTATAATTAAATCATAACAAATTCATTGTTTGCGTTATCTTGTTTATTGCATTCTTTGTAATTCGATTGACAAGGAACGGGATTCTGGATACACAAAATCAATGAGCTAATAATCGACCAATTAGTAATCAACGTCCTTTGAATCTTGCAACGTCAATGCTCCTCAAGATTGAACGCGAAAGTCGATGACCAAAAAGAGGAGGAACAGAAACGCAGATGTTCGTCAATTATATAAATTTGAGGAATCTTAATGTTTCTTGTTACATTTCGCCGGCTTTATAACTTTTTGAGGGCGGATTCTAGCAGCTGGACCAGTGAGTCCAGCCTTCCGTGACATCATAGAGATCGCATCAGGTTCAGAATTGGACGAAGTAACCAAAAACGACTGCACCAGAAGGAAGATATAGAGTAGACCGATCGCGCGCGTTCCACTTATCAGCCAATTCTTCATGGTACTTTCCGGGAATTGTTGCACCTGTTGGATGTAAATGAAATTCCTATTATTATTGTCTCTTAGCAGGATGCAAAAACGATGCGATTGGAGAAATTATCGCCAACTACGTGTTGAGAAACTGTCTGGAAAAATCGCTCGTCTGACAAAACAGCGAGTTAGGTAAATGACGTTGGAAGCATCTATGTTCGAACTGATAATCAAACTGTCTGGAAAGGTGCTATAGCGTATGTTCTTAAAATTAAGGACTAAAAAAGACAGATCAATCTTAAAAATAGTACCATCTACTTCTAAGAAGGATAAAATGATATTTTTGAAAATTGCAGTTTTGTTAAACGGGGACGTAAATTGCAGCGAGTTAAATTATCTTGCCTAGTCGACGGATCGAAGATCTGTGTTCCTTTTATATTCGGAAAATGAATAAAAATATCAGCCGATAGATATTCCTTGCATTTGTACGTTAGGTTTGAAGTTTCTCTTTCAGAAAGTTCCTCGACTCCTGTTGCAATTCGTTCAAAAAGTAATCTAATTCGTTTGTAAGTGGCGCAGTGCCATAACGAACAAAATCGTACCTGTAAAATGGCAATGACGAAATGTTGACTACTAACCCGAGACTAACTAATTTTCAGTGGCAGACTCCGAGTAACTGTTCGCTTCTATCTACACCAATTTCAATTTATAGGCGGTTTTCGGACACGTCGTATCCGAGCTACGCGAACCAGTCGCTGATAAACAATTTTCCGACCATGGACAGCAGTCACGAACTCCAGATTGCACTAATCGCTTCCTCGCAAATATGTTCGCGCAACTCGCTGCGATTTCTTCCACCCGATGGAATCTTAAAGCATTGCGCAAATAGTCCCATTCGTATAAAATGTTTGCTTCCGCGATATTGCTATCATATTGGAGTATTCGTAGAGTATTTTAATATCTTTGATATATTAATATAATAGAATATCTATTTACATATAATATATAATGTATAATAAATAATATTAATATAATATAATATAATCTATTAAATATATCTAAATTATATCTAAATATATCGCGTGTCCTATAAATCGCTGGTACGAAACACGTGCTGCCTATGGTTTCCAAATGAACTTGGAGATTCAAGCTCGAAGTTGCAAATATTTTTTAACACTTCTGTCAAACATTTACCTCTTTTATGTAGCGTTCGTAAGAAAATTCTAACTCCGGAAAGTTGCGTAAATGCATTGTGCGAGGAAGCGATTAGCGCAATCACGAATTCGTGACCGCTGTCCGCGATATGAACATCGTTTATCAGCGACCACTTCGCGTAAATCGGATGTAACGTGTCCAAGAATCGCCTATATATAAGTTGACACTCCTACAGTTACAATAGGACAATTCTAGTCTCTCGTCTGTTAGCCTCAACCATCGTTTCACATGTTGTCATTAACATTTTCCAGGTAGGATTCTGCTCATTATTGTACTGCGCGTTTTAAGAACAGATTTATTAAAATAATGAATGATACGTGCTGAGGTTATTAGATGTATGAACAGAGGAACGCGCGGGTAAATTGTAAAGTAGAAAATATATTTTAATACAGAGGTGTAAGTACAAGTAGCAATATAATCTGAGCTGGTCCAGATCCGCGCGCTAGCAGTGCTACCCTTTGACTGAAAGCCCCGAAGCCATCGTCGCCTGTCTACTGTCTATGGTCTGCCTTCGACCCAGTCTATTGTCTATACGCTGTGGATGGCTTCGGTGCTTGAGAAAACTACAAAGACCAGATGTAGAGTTTTCTTAGAAGTGGTGACCTCTTCAACGGTTCTGATATCCGCAGTCAACCCCACGAATACTCGTCGCACGTTCCCCCAAACCGCGTATAGAAGATCGTTAGGTATCGTAAATCCTTGCACAGTCATCAAAAGCGAGATACAATTGAAAATCAGCTTCTTCTACCTCAGCCAATCCATATCGTATGTTGCCTTATGGCGCCTAACGTCATCGAGTCGAGGTATTTTCGCTGAAAGCCTCTCGTTTCACCCTCTCGAGACCCGCCAACCACCGCGTTCCTATCTTCTCCACATTTCCGGCGAACGCTCGTCCCTGTCGCTGGCTTTTTCAAGCTTCGTTTGGTCGGACGAGGCGCGGCATTAAGCGGCCGGGAAATATCATTCGCGTATCTGCGACAGTTTCGTGGCAGAAGGTGAAGCAGCCGCGGTTCGTCGAGCGGATGCGCCGTAATACAAGTGCTGACCACTTCAACAATACGAATAACGTGAATTACGATATGACATAACACGAATATACGCAAATGACACAACGCTGATTCTCTCTTTTCAAATCCACGTGGAGACTCAGTCGCGTAGCTGTTCACATTTCTTGAACCTTCTTTCGGAAATTTCCATCAAAATCTACGTCTGACGTTTGCAACAAAATTCTGACAAATTCGAACATTTTCATCATCTTGTCTCTGACATTCTTCCTCGTTCGATCGACGATAAAACTAAAGCTGAAATACACAGGACGGTTGAGTGATAACCAGACGATATCGTTGTTCAACAAAGTTGGGGACAACCGTCGATGAGTAGAGGAAGTAGAAATGCGAGCAAAAACGTACGCGTTGAATATCACAGATTTGACGACACTGAGAATTACGGAGCAAGTAGTTTCTGTCATCGACCGCGTTACGTGCACGTAGCTGGCCGCTGAGACATTGTGGTCGTAGTACGAGACAGGGCAAGCACAAAAAGCGGAGGTGAACTAAGTTGGAGCTGAGGAGTTGGATCATCGACCCGTGCCTCTAGTGCCGGCATATTGTGCAGAATTCCACGAAGGATCGCAAGCAACAGTCACACGTGTTGCACTTGTCAGCCGGTTCTTCGTGGCGCTTTCTGGAAGCTGATTTACCTGTTGGATGCAACCCCAGATCCTATCAATGCTGTCTTAATGAACAGAACGAGGAAATGAGCCGATTGAAGAAGCTGCTGTCGTCGAACGAATCCCGGGACGACCATCCGCGAGACGAAATTTTCAGACGCTGCTTTTTCGCATTAGCTGCGTTCCAATCGATCGTTAGAGCAGCTCCTAATCTGTTTTAATATATTCACAAAATTAGGAAGCGATGAAAACGAATGAAACAGCGTGAAACGTGTAAAAAGTTATTGGTGAAACGTTTAACAGCGTTGGGGAGACAGCAGCTTTCAGTCAGACGCTATAAGCAGCTGCTAAGTTTCAAGCGGATTTCAATTTTCAGGATGTTCCAGCGCATCATGCCGATCGACCACGCTGTTAGTTCAGGTTATTTCGCGAGTAATTTTCTTCTGCCAATGGGATGAATATGATATAAGTTGAATTATCGCTGACGAGTAACTTGTTCGTCGAGTTCCACGAATTATCCTAATTGTCTCCTACTTGACGTTATAACGAGGACGCGTCAGATCTTTGCCACGTTCAAGAAGAGTCGCATTTTTTAGAGACAGAAATTTTGCGCCCCGTCCATCTGCAATGACCAAACATTGAACGGCGAAGACGAAGATTTATTACATTGTGCTTGTTCGACTATTCGCGGAGAGGCGCGATCGCGAGGAAGCACGTGAACGGGAGTCGTAAATTCCCGTTACGATTAGACAATCGACGCCACGAAATCATCCATCCCCTTATTTCTGTTAGGGTAATAGGGGATGGTTCAATCGAGTTTACACTGAATTAACAGGTATAAATTAATGTTTATTCCAGCAACTTTGCAAAGAAGATACAGATTGATAAGGTAGAATTGAGTTTCGATCGATAGCCAAAGTTGCAGCGTGTAGTACGCGACGTAAGCTTAGACGATGACGGTTCAAAAAATGCATAAGGACTGACTTTCTGTGAAGATGATGCTGCGGAGGAAAGCTCGCGATGGGTGGGTCTAACGACACGAAAAGAGCCGACTTCTTAAGGACACGTTTTCGTCGCCAGAGTGAGGGAAAGACTTTGCTGTCAATTGGCTAATTTCCTAGGTCGGTGGGTGAGGAAGGGTGCTAACCGCCCCCGAGAGACAGTCGCTAGTGGGAAGCGTCATGCGTGAGAAAACTAACTTTCCCGTAGTAAACAATACATTTTTAGAAAACGATTTATGGTAGGTCCTTAAGACTATCGAGGGCACACAGTAAGGATGTGCGGACATCTGGTTGTCATCTTGCCCGCGGTGTGTGGCCCGGTCTAGGTAGAGTGGTTTCATACGTTTTTACTGTGGATTAGTTTCCACGTATAATATATATCCTGTGTAACAGTTTTTTTTAATTCTTTACATTCTCAATTTGTCCAATTTGGACATTTGGTAGAATCTTTTAACTGTTTGATTGCCATGTGGGTGGCTACCCCAGCAGGATACCATCTTCGTGTTTGTTGGGTTATATCCTTCTGTGTAACAGTGTATATATTTTTCATATATTTAATATATCCTGTATATTGTGTGAGAAATTACTAT
Source organism: Bombus pyrosoma (assembly GCF_014825855.1). NCBI lineage: Eukaryota > Metazoa > Arthropoda > Insecta > Hymenoptera > Apidae > Bombus > Bombus pyrosoma. The sequence continues at coordinate 1,655,783 of NC_057786.1, read as the reverse complement.
CGTATCTAGTAATTATTGCTAATTACTGTCATGTAATATTTCATATCAGCTTGTGGTCCCACTCGAACATAAATATTCTCTCCTTGCTCTTTTAAATATTCCCGTTGATAAGTTAAACAGGTAAATAAAACAAGTAAATTAAATAGGTTGATAAATGATGACACGTTAAATGCAACCTTTACTCCCTTTATTACGGACTACATATAAATATACATATATATAGTACAAATATATATATATATAAATATACTACTACACAAATATGCAGAATCAATAAGCAAGTGAGTAACGTTCACTGCACATCATCCACGAAGCGACGAAAGGCAAACAGAAACAGAGACAAATGTAATTCATTTCGCGGAATCTTGAAACGTAGAAACCTATTAACTGGATGATCGCGAGTTAAAAAACTGCCCTGCAATGTCCACTGAGAAATACTGGACGGTCAGGTGGACATTTTGGTGTGGTAGTGCGCCTCACCACATTGATAAAGGATCTGGCAGCCGGAATGTTGCCTTTGCCCATCCGCTCCTCCTCTGACACCACGCCGCGTACAACAGGTTCAGAATTCGATAAAGTTATCGAAAATTGGATGAGAAGAATGGCAAATAGAATGCTGGCCATACATGTCGCACTAAACAGCTTGTTCTTCATGGCGCTTTCCGCAACTTGATTCACCTGTTGCATGCAATTCCACTTCTTGTTAATTGTATCTTAATAGAATGGAAATATAATTAAATTGAAGAAGCTCTACGGTTAATTAGAAATTGAGGGATTTCCTGTAGAAGCGGCGTTACACGAACTGTATCGGAAGACTTAGAGCAGTTTGTGTTTTTTAACGTCAGCTATGTTGGAATTTTTAATTTCAGTGACACCGAACCTGCTACGCTATGTCCACAGAATTGGCAACAAATCAATTTCAATTAGACTAGTTTCAATCCCTAAATATGTCACTGTAACGCCACTTACTGGAAGCAGACTTTTGAAAATTGGAGTTCGACAAGCGAGGAAAAAGTTACGTTCAAGAAATTGGAAATTCGAGTGACGAGATTTCCATAGCCAGAAGGCTAAGGATCTTTGTTCTTTTTACACTTATGGAACAAGCGAAGCTTTCATGTTCAATTTTTGGGCAAGAAAATAGTCGAGATTGTGATAATCCGGTTCATTTCTAACGCGTGCGATGTAACGAGGAATGGGATTAAAGCTGAGAAATTAAAGTTTAAGTGTGTACCTACCGATGCTTGAGATTTAAGGATTCTCTGAGGCTCCAAGCAACTGTTTGATCGAACCTAGGCGAATTCCTATTTATAGGTGGTTTTCCAACGCGTTATATCCAAGCTACGCGGAACAATCGCTCGTAAACAATTTTTCAATGCGAATATGAGTCGTAAATTCGCGATTACCTCGATCGTTTGCTTGCGACAATCAGCGGCTCATATTAATATTCGAACACTCTTTAATACAAAATAATTTTGGGATGAACGTTGCTGCGAGCTACGAAAGGGGAAAAATCGTGCGAATCGCAGTTTCTCGCCACTTTCCGCCTTTCCCTGTAACAAATCTAAAAGATTTTTGTATCTTTCGATGATCGCCCACTTCCGCATCAAACGATTTCGATTAAATTTTTAGCATGTACGTAGCAGACATAAATCCGCGGAACGGATTGTTAAAATTTTCATTGCAGTCAGATAAAATAGACGTGAAAAGCGACCTTCGACAATTTTTTCGCGGCTTGGACCAGTCGCGATCTTTTCAAAACTTGTTTCAACGTCATCCAGTCAACTAACTCTAGCTTCCCAAAGAAACTCAGGTCGTTTGGTCCCATATTCAGAAAGTTATTCCATTTCACAGAGTATACTGATATTAATGCGAGCCGCTGTATATTCACGCAATACGTCGCGTTTCCTCCAAGTGGCAAAGTCTTAAAATATTGGACAAATATCGTGCCTATTTACATCGCTTTTCTTGAACATCGTGAGCGTTGTCAAATGCTGAAAATTCATCTCGCATTCTGGAAGATCATTTAATTGAGAATCTTCGTATATTTCTTGACTGAAAAATTCTTTTCGATTTCGTTCGCTGAAGCTTCTGAACGCTCTGTACCTTCGCTTTCATCGCGCATCTGCTCCACGTAGATCTACTCGCGTTACGTTTCTGTGGAGCGAAAAAAGACGATCAACTATGACGATAGTTTGTTTAACCCTAGAAAGGCAATTGACGAAACTTCCAGGGATTTCGGTTGGTCGCAGAAATCGTTAGATGATCTTAAGCGGACTTTCTGGTAGCAAAATGGTAAAAAGAAGTAAGTTCCATACTCAAATATTGAAATCCTCCTTGATCTGTCATGGATACGTATAGCGTGGCTTAGCATAATTGTAACTCGTTCCACATACTCTGTGTCTTATATTTCGAAACAGTTGGACTTTTGGATAAGTTCGAGTATAAAACCTAAGCTGAATCGTATGAAAATATTTGTTACCTTTAATATATTGCATATTCCAAGCACATTTATCTGTAAGTCAGTCAGGAGACTGAATTGCGTGGTTGTAAAGATGTTCAAAGTAGAGTTTATAACTAAATCATAACAAATTCAATGTTTGCGTTATCTTGTTTATTGCATTCTTTGTAATTCGATTGACAAGGAACGGGATTCTGGATACACAAAATCAGTGAGCTAATAATCGACCAATTAGTAATCAACGTCCTTTGAATCTTGCAACGTCAATGCTCCTCAAGATTGAACGCGAAAGTCGATGACCAAAAAAAGGAGGAACAAGAACGAAGATATATGTGTCAATCATAAATTTTAAGGTTGTGAACATAACAATTTTTTGCAGAATTTGTTTTTGTATACGTAACATGAAGGTGGTAAAAATCTATATTCCGCTGCAGGAGTTACAGCCATCCGTGACATGGCAGAGTTCATTTCGGGTTCAGAATTCGACGAAGTAACCAAGAGTGACTGCACGAGAAGGAAGATGCAGAGGAGACTGATCCCTCGCGTTCCACTTATCAGCCAATTCTTCATGGTACTTTCTGGAAATTCACGCACCTGTTGATTGTAATCGCAATTTTTATTAATTGTCTCTTAGCAAGATTGGGAAAAAGTGTGGAAAACCTCTCACGAGATAAAAACAGCGAATTAGGTAAATGGTGTTGGAAACATCAATGTTCGAATTGATAATTACACTGTCTGAAAAGGTGCCATAGCGTGTGTTCTTAAAATTAAGAACTAAGAAAGACAGATCAATCTTAAACATAATACCATTTGCTTCTAAGAAGAATAAGATGATATTTTTGAAAATTGCAGTTCTGTTAAACGAGGATACAAATTCAGAATTGAACAAAGCTCTTCGATCTGTTCACTAGGCAAGATAATTTCACTCGCTCCAATTTATATTCGGAAAATGAGTGAAAGTATCCTAATGATTCTATTATCAACCGATAGATATTCTTTGCATCTGTACGTTAGGTTTGGAGTTTCTCTTTCAGAATGCAATTCGTTCAAGCAATCTGATTCGTTTCTAAGTCGCGCAGTGTCCTAATGCCTAGAACCGTACCTGTGAGGTGTCAATGACAAAATGTTGAACGTTGTTCGAAACTAACTGATCTTCAATGGCAGACCACAAGTAACTGTTTAGTTCTGTCTATACAAATTTCAATTTATAGCAGGTTCTCGGACAAGTTATATCCGATTTACGCGAAGCGGTCGCTGATAAACGATTTTCAAACCACGGACAACAGTCACGAATTCGAGATTGCGCTAATCGCTTCCCTGCAATGTATTTACGCGACTTGCCAGAGTTAGAATTTTGTTACGAACGCTACATGAAAGACGCAAATGTTTGACAGGAGCGTTAAAAAATATTTGCAACTTCGAGCTTGAATCTCCAAGTGCATTTGAGAAAAGTAGGCAGCAAGTGTTTCGTACTAGCGATTTATACAACACACGGTATATTTATATTCATACAACTGATTGATATAATGATCAAATCACATCAACTTCTAGGAGCTTCGCACCTAATCTGAACATTTCCTAAATAGTTCACCTTCTTCTTCTTCTAAATCTTCTAAACATTTTCATCTACATTTAAACAAGATTGATAAAATCGTGACACTTTTACTATTATGCTAATTTACTTATATATACTATACTATTAATTTATTTATTGTGTGTATATATATATTTGTATATGCACGCGTACCGAGCGAAAATTCAAAGTCGATTTTCTCGAAAGCAAAGCCTCGAACGAAAAATTGTTATTCTATATTTTCGACTTCTTTTTTCGCGTAGAATCACCACCTTTCCACTTGTACCACCAGCAACCAACCACCCTGTATATATGTCGTGTTAGCGTTAGGTTTAGGGGCGTGTAACGAATCTTCATTCGGACTAGCCATCGTTGTTGTACCACAGAGATTATATTTACTGGTATAAATATGATTTTTACAGAGTTTGACAAATAACCGTGCTGATTAGACGCTCGAGATGTTAACGACAATGTTCTTAGGTTCGATAACGAATCCACGGTCAACGAGGCAACTCTGTTGAAGCACGAAGTAACGTTTGCTATGACGCACGGTATAATACTGCACGTAAAGACGATGTGAAAACTCTCCAAGGTGGTGGCAAGAATAAAAGACTGACGGAAACTTTTCTCTCCTTACGATCGCGTTTGTTCGTTGCATATTGGCCGGGGATACCAACAAAATTCCAGCCGCCGTTGCTGGACAGTCCCGCTTAGCGGCGACGTTGCTCCTGCCCGGGGGTTGATTGTTAATACAACGCGCGTCCCATAATATTGGCACCTCTCTGTTAGGTAAAAACGTCCGTCCCGTGACCGTGGCTACGTTCAGCGACCAGTTGTGCCACCTCGAGTCCAAGCCCACCGTCACAAATCTCGGGCAAACATAATCGGATTGAATCGTAACGACTACTTGCAAGTTTCATTATTTAAGTACAGCTATAATAAATAGTGTAGACTAAAGTATTGGGGATGTTCTCAAAAATTCCAAAAGAAAGGCCCCGATGTCCTTTCATCTCCGACAGATATGTACACAATGAGAAGGTAGAACAAAGTCAGGAGAAGCGATTCTCGCAGAAGCACATGCAAGTAACATAGCTTCGCTTCTTGGCTGAGAAGAAATTCTAATTTGTTGTCGATCTTCGCACATTTTATATCATTTTCTGTCCACGCGCCTGATTCCTATCACTTGTGGATAATTGTTTCTTCGTATCAACAGGATACGATGATTCACAGGCAAGAAAAACCTAACTATCATTGATAAGCAACATTTTAGTCACGAACAGGTCGTTACTTTAAACGATTCTTTACAATGTCGTTCGACCATCGTGCAAATGGCCATTTGACAATCTATCGATTTGCCCGAGCGTCCAAGGAAACCGCAATCTTCCGTCCGACTAACGCGACGTTCGCATAATTTCAGGTGGCGTGGAGAAGTCGCAGTACGGCCAGCTACCGAAGCAAATACTCAGCAGACACGGCTTCGAGGGCTGTCTGTCGTCGTTGGACCTGAGTGGCGAGAGCACCAATCTGATCTCCGACGCGGTGGTTCCCAGCTCTCTGGTGGAATCTGGCTGCGACATGTACGCCAGCATGCACGCTGGCAAAAAGTGCACGCACGATCTCTGCTCGAATCATGGCACGTGCGTGCAACAATGGAACAGTTACACGTGCGACTGTGACATGACCAGTTTTACTGGGCCGACGTGTAACGAAGGTAAAAACATGAATATTTCATGTGCACGGCGGACAAATAACAGGCTGTGTTCTGCTGTGAGGAGGGAAACTTTCGATAGCACTTTCGACATCGTAGTATGCGATAAACATCGCTGTAGAACTCGTTGGACGAAGCTAGCGTTCCCATACTTTCCCACTTCTTCCTTCGCGCGTGTGATATTGGCTTGGCAACTAAGTGATTGCGGATTTTTCAATACCATCTAATGACAAAATCCGCACTCACTTAGTTGCCAACTGTTGGGTGAGTCGATGCAAACTACCGCGTGAGATGACTCGTCAGCGACTAGCTTTGTTGGAAAATAATATTATTTCGGTAACAGTATCGTTATTGTTGTTTGATAATGTAATATAATAATGAATATAATGATCGATATAGTAATAGCGATGGTAGGAACGTATAAAATAATATTGTTACCGAAACTTTAGCTTACTTTGTAAAGTGAATTGTTTCATTTCTAAGCTAATGGCACTTTAGCAGATATTTTAAGTTGAATTTGTTGAGTTTGATATATTATATGAAGCAGAAGGATAGACGCTTTTATTATCTCTGTGTTTATACATTGTACAATATTATTATATATATTGATAATGAATGTAATAATAGAAATAGTAATGATAACAGTGATGATGTATAATAATACTGTTACCGAAACTTTAACTTACTTTGTAAAGTGAATTCTTTCATTTCTACGCTAATGGCACTTTAGCAGATATTTTAACTTGAATTTGTTGAGTTTGATGTATCGTATGAAGCAGAAGGACAAATGCTTTTATTATCTCTGAGTTTATACATTGTACAATATTATTATATACAGTGATAATGAATATAATAATGGAAATAGTAATGATAACAGTGATGATGTATAACAATATTGTTACCGAAACTTTAACTTACTTTGTAAAGTGAATAGTTTCATTTCTAAGCTAATGGGACTTTAGCAGATATTTTAACTTGAATTTGTTGAGTNTTGATGTATCGTATGAAGCAGAAGGACAAATGCTTTTATTATCTCTGAGTTTATACATTGTACAATATTATTATATACAGTGATAATGAATATAATAATGGAAATAGTAACGATAACAGTGATGACGTATAATAATATTGTTACCGAAACTTTAACTTACTTTGTAAAGTGAATTGTTTCATTTCTGTGCTAATGGGACTTTAGCAGATATTTTAACTTGAATTTGTTGAGTTTGATGTATCGTATGAAGCAGAAGGACAAATGCTTTTATTATCTCTGAGTTTATACATTGTACAATATTATTATATACATTGATAATGAATGTAATAATAGAAATAGTAATGATAACAGTGATGACGTATAGTAATATTGTTACCAAAGAACCAGAGAATTGTTGAGTTTAATGTATAAAGCAGAAGAGACGCTTTTATCATCTTTGTCTTTCATACATCAAATTTGACGAGTTCCAGTTAAAGTATCTGCCAAACTTATGGTACAAATTACCTTTTTCTAGAGAATATCCAGGTGGATCGACTAATGTTGCAAATATAACAAGTGTTACATGTACTAATATGAAGGCTATTAAGAAGCTCAAAGTTATCTTAATATTTTACTTAGATATGAAATATTAAGAAATCAAAATGTACTCATCTGGCCATCAAACACAACATATTGCACTTCAAACATGTTTTGATAAAATTGTTGACGAACGTTGATAACGTAGTATCCCAGTAGTTTCTACCGACTCACTCTGTATAAGTTACACAATAAACACGTTCCTTGAAGTTTAAGGAAACTTTATCCCACGATTCCTATCTTCCTCACCTTCTACTTCTTTCCCTTTTTTCTTTTCTCTTATCAAAAGCGTCTTCGAGATAATAATGTAATGCGTATCGAAATTGTACAGAGTATGTTTCCCAATGTAACTATCTTCGTTGTGACACGCAGCTGACGAGCTGCATCTGCGCTCTTTCCATAGAAAATACCATCTTGCGCTATTTTATTGAGCAAATGTATTAAAACAGCGTATATAAATTTTGTTGTACGTTCCGAGTATATTTAGCCTACGTAAAACGACAGTAATTTGTATTAAGAATATCCGATTGCGCGTATATTTTCTAAGGAGTTTGATAAACGAGTAAAGTAGCTTGGCAGCCGCTTTCTTCGGCGTTTTGTTAGTCGAAGGTAGAAAATTCTTGTACGAAAAACTTGTCGTTAGAGGACTGCGTGAAGAGACGAAATAAGTCCACTCATTTTACGAGGCGTATCTGATCACTCTAATCTAGAGCACTTACGTTGAGTGGTGTTAACGCTATTACTGTAAACATATATACTTCGCGGCCTGGATATTTTAGAAAAAGATAAGCAACTTAAAAATATTTCTTGCAATATCGTTATCAACGTTGTTTGTCGAAGAGAACGTCATGTTGAAAATTCTGCTTCTATATATATCAAATGAATGAATGTAGAATGAACGTGTTTCTTGAAATGTTTCTCCCAGAATAATATCATGGAGTCATCCAAGTATAGTTGATGTAAAATTTAGAAGATCGATGAATGTTAAGAACTATATATTTAAGTAGAATCACGAGATGAATCTTATTGATAAATTTATTCAATTGGATGATAGGGTAATAGGTGGTGGACTAACAGTAACTATGCGAAATGGGAAATTTTTGGCCATTAATTAGATTCAGAGAAACATAGAGTTAGAAGAATCGAAATTGTATTGTCCTCGAACGACAGATATTGACTATACGTTGTTTGATAGTTGTAAAAGATAGTGCTCGTGTCTAACTTTTCATTCAGTTCAATTTGTTGTCTTTTAATTTCTGCCAGTGACAAGCCAGTTCGGAATGAGTTTTTGGTAAAAATGTATCAGGTGAAAAGTTAGCTTTTCCTCTGGCAAATTATTTTTCCATATAATACGATCTCTGTCATTGTGATTCCTTCCTCACAGACTTTTACATTGTAGTGCTTTACACGCACATTTAGCTCTAACGTTTAATATTTAGTCATTTTCTATCAACTCTGTATTTCCTGGGCTTATGGTGCGCAATTGTGTCGTTACAGAAGCAGCAGCTTACGAATTCGGAGCCGGCAGAGGAATTATCACCTACACGTTCCCGCCGAATCAGAGGCCGGAGATGAAGAGAGACACGGTGGCCTTGGGCTTTGTAACAAGCGTGAGCGACGCCGTCCTCGTCAGAATAGAATCTGCTTCCAGCAACGACTATCTCGAGATTGAAATTGTTAGTAACGATAGAATAATTCGAGTCGTAGTTCATAAGCCGCTTAAAAAGTACAAAATTTGGTCACACATGATATTTTGTAAAACCATTACATTGTTAGTGGCTATAGGATAATTTGGATCATAGTTCATAAGCTGCTTTAAAGAGTAGAAAATTTGCTCACACGTAGTGCTTCGTTAAACTATTAAATTGTTAGTAATTACGGTAATCACAATTTGGGTCCATAGTTCATAAGCTGCTTAAAGGGTACAAAATTTGGTCACACAGTGTTTCGTAAAACCATTAAATTGTTAATAATTATAGAATAATTTGCAAGTTTTGTAATTTCTCAGAATTTGTAATTTCACATGTAGAGTATATCGTCTAAGTATTATTTGTTAATTAATTGATTACGATAGCTGTAAGAATGTACATCGCGTGATCTTACCTGTGAAATCCTAAATTCTTCCATATGTTACGTAGTATATGACATAATGCTGTAATATATCTAAATTTAAATAGAATTTTATGTGCGACAATATCTCATGATGATTGTTACTAGAAAGAAAAACGCAAATGGCACTTTTAGATGTAGGTAATAAGATTTGAATGTTAAGTGGCGATGACAGGCAAATTGTAGCTTAATTGCTGCTAAATGCGTAAGCCAGGAATATATGTTAAATAGCAGTTTATTTTACGAGATACGTTTAAAACATAGAAACATGTAGAAATATGTCTAAAGACATATTTAATTGCGTTAATTTCAATCTAAGTGAATATGTTTATTTATTTAATTAATTCATTATACAATTTAATGGTACTACGTAATTTCTGGAAAAATAACACAAATGATATTTGTCAAACATTGATTAGTCGATTAAGTCTGTACTTGAACTAATCTGAAGCAACTAAATCGAAGAGAAGGAACGAAGAAAGTAAAAGTTTGATCTTATGAAGCCTACGAAGCCTGTAAATCTGAACAATCTAGACAAGAAATATTTAAACAAGTGACGTATAAGGATAACTTAAAACATCTTCATACTTCAGTTCTCATTAAAATCATCAATAGGATTACCAAATGAAAAACAGAAAATAAATTTTAAAAATGTAGGTTTACATATTTGATAGGAATTCTATGAAGAAACCTCGATATTCCATGTAAAAATCTACTCTTATTAGATACTAATATTCTTCATTTAGAAAACATACAATTGGAAACAAAATTATTATCATCAAAGACACAATTGTCTCTACTATCGACCAAATGAATACGTACAATGGAAATTAATCAAATTTTAAACACAGCTAACGTAATCAACGAAGGTAAAACGTTTGCTCGCACATAGAATTTTGCAAAATCATTGTCCACGTCGTTCTACCAATTTGTTCACGAGCTTCTGTACAGATACGGACAACAAAATCGCTGTAGCTCTCCAATTTCATATATAACATTGACATAGGAGTTCACAGATTTTTTAGAGATATTTGAAACAGTTAATGTTTGAAGATGTTTGAACACATGTTTGAAAATATAATTAACATTTTTCGTTATTTTCCAGGTGGAAGGAAACGTGTTCGCTGTTTACAATATGGGGACGAACGATCATCCGATTGGTGAGGTCGGTGTGAAAGTGAATGACAACCAGTATCACGTGGTGAGATTCACTAGAACAGGGCCAAACAGCACGCTGCAGGTCGACGATTACAATTTGCAGTCCAATCATCCATCCGGTAAGTAACAACCACTGTTTCTTCAGGTTCCATTAAATACCACTCTTTCTTCAGGTTCCATTAAATACCACTCTTTGTCAAAGCAATCACAATCAAATACGTAAAAGATTTACGTACTCGTTGAATCGCCATAGTTTCATCGTGCGGATTTGACGTTTAGCCTTGTTCAGGCTTGGGCAAATTTTATTTGGGATGAAGATAAAAAAATGGTAATTGCTGCTCTTCTTATTCTCAAAATAATATGAGGAAAAGTGACTTTATCTTGGGTTAAAAACAGATAAATTGTTGTGAAATAACTTTCTATTCTAGTTAACTATTTGGAAATAAAGTAACATAGTTAGTTTGAGTTGAATATTAGACATTGTGTTTTTGGTATGTTTGATTGTAAACGATATAGCCAAATTATTTAATTAGTTACCAACTATTTCAAAATAATATCTGCTCAAATAAGATGATATATCATTTAAATAATCATTTCTCAAATATTCCATTTGGACAATGTCCAAGCCTGAGCCTGCTATAATCTCTGAATTTTCCTCTGAACTAGCATGTTTGATAGTGATTTAAATTTAAGAATACACGTTGCTTGAGGAAAATTAGCCAGCATATAGTCACCGATACGTGAAATAACAAAACATCACCATGAAAGTTACACTTTCATGCCTTATTACTAAATAACATAACAAAATCTGAACAGAAGGGATGTCACAGCTTTCTCCATTTGGTGAAACTTTATGCAAATTATTTTATCATTTGTAATCTGTAAGCCACTTGTGTATTTCATACACATTTATATAAATTAAAAAATAATAGTACACGTCTGTTGTAAACAAGGAAATTACTCTACCAGTGAGCTACAATAACAAATCAAACGATCCTTTCTCGATCATTCTTCTTTTTTACTAACAAACAGAACAGGTAAATTTGAACGAAAGAAAAGTAACACACAGTTCAATTTCGCCTCGCAACGTTGAAGTACACCACTCGAGAGGAAAGTGCTGAAGGTATAGCAACGATATGGTTGCCAGTAAGCAACTGAATGGGATTGTAGTCTTTCGGTCCCTTTTATAAGCTTCCCTCGTGCCATTCACGATCCCGCAACCGTGGGAAACTAGTGACGTCGGTAGAGTGAATGATCCCACGAGTAGCCGGCGTTTTCGTGGCCGTCGATGATGACCCGGGTGTCGTGCGTGTCGTGGGAAATTGATTACCATTGTTGAAAATAGTTGACGAACATCTAACTGGTGATTTGTCTATCGAACTCGTTTGAGGAATAGAAAATGGTCGAAGCGACCGAATATTTTGCAAAAATGTAAAAGCACACGTAACGTACAAAATTGTACAGAAGATAGAAATTAATGTAATTTTTGTAATTTGATAGGCGAAGTAAATAATTTTGAATTGCATTTGTTTAAAAAGTATTCTTTTCAATTGTCTATTCTTATTTTCATAATGGTTTTCATGAACACTCGGTATTGTGTATTAGTGTGCTATATACAATTAATAACAATGATAATTTAAAGTTAATTGAAATGAATAATAACAGTACATTGAAAATAATATATTTAACTTGTCGACTACGAAAGAGTAGGAAGAATGTTTTCAGGCGGTCAGAAAATTTCGGCAGGTATAAAGCCAGGTAAAATTCCTTAGGAAATTTTATACATTTGGGGAGGTCTAAGCCTTTGAAGGCGGAGCAAACGACACTTTTGCAAAGTACCTCTGTCGTGCTTCTGTCGTCCTGTTTCTTAGAACTTAGATAATTAGCTCTACTTTCATTTATTCTTGTTTTTTCTTTGCTGAATCTACAAAACCAACAAAGCTTAAAGAACAATTCTAAAGGTCTGTTACATATATACCTGTACTCGATTTGCTTCGCTGTTTATACAAATTCCTTATATTACGTCATTTCATCTTCCGAATTGTTTATTTTCCAACTACCATGGAAATCTAAAAAAATTGATTGTACAATCTTGCACGACCAGGGAATTATTTTATAATTTTCCTCTTAAAAATGATAATTTCGAACGGTCGACATAGACGCATTTTAAATGCAAAATTATATTTTTGAAAAATCAAACAATGTATGCAGCAGTGATATAAATTTCCAAGTCTACGTGTCATAAGAAGAATTGCAATTTTTCACTGAATCGCACAATTATTTTCAGGCTACGTATTCGAGAGGTAGCAGCCATTGAACGGACCTAACGTGGTTCCTCGAAAGTTCCTTGAGAAACATACCTACGGGACTTTCCTGCTTCCCTAGCCCCCGAGGGCATGTTAATTGGCTCGTAGGCTTTATTAACCCTTGGCTACATAAATCGTTGTCACTGAATTTCAACGGTTGGTCCGCTAACCTGCTGCCAGTTTCTAACAGCCTACTCCCTTCGTTCACGTTAACGAAGCTTTTTATGTCGCTGGATAAATTCGTTTCTGGCGGCCAAATGGTTCAAAGTACACGAGAATCGTTGTCGCTCTTCGGATATTTTACTCTCCTGAAAAAGAACTAGGCTACTGATGATGATAAATTAATTTCTGTCCAACGAACCAACTTCGCGTGACTCTATCGTGTAACCCGAGCCGCCAGACTTATGTTGTCGCACGTGTTAGAAGATCACGCGACGCGGTGTCAAATTTCCTTGGGGCGAAAAAACTTCTTAGGTTCGTTGGACTCCTGGCATTGGGAGGACAAATAATAGACTTCATTTTTTTCTAGTACCACATTCTCACGCCCAATTTCTCGTTTTCTTGCTACTCTGTTACATTCCCTTTGCCTGTTCCGTTAGAACCAACCGCGTGACGGACGCTTCTTATGGTAGTTAACTGTGTGTGCAACTATGATTTATGGAATAGTCGGCCTTTTTCGTGGAAGATGCAGGGCTTTTTGTTCGGAAAGTTTTCTTTTTAAACGACTACGTGTTGAATTAAGTATTATTTTTTGAGGATCGTTAACGACTGTTGATTACAGTAATATTATTATTTGCAGTTGGCTGTATACATATTACGTCAAATTAAATAATGCAAAAGATTATATTTTTTGCAACGTTTGTACTTGTGAAGTTAATACAATTTGTTCATAAAGAGATAGTAGCAGTCAAGGATATGTTAAAGAATTCGCCTTTGAATAATTTTTCACACAGAAGATTCTACTGCTTCCAATTTTTTCCTAATGTATTTTCCAATTTCTTTTTTAATTTATTTTCTAATTTATTAAACGGAGAATCAAAGCTTATGCTGTGTGTTCTTTTATGCTGTACTTTGCAGAAACTTTATTTTATGAACAATTTTCTAACTGGCATATACAAATGCCATTATAGTTTTCTAAATAGAATTGCAAATTGTTGTTTTTTATATGGAACATACAAATATTTTTAAAGTCTTCCTGCAGAAATATTCCATTGCCACTTATCATTCCAAAGCACAGAGATAATTTAACACGTTTCAAGAATCTAAAGACATGAATTAGCTTTTTCCTCGTTTTAATACTTCATACCAATTTCTTTACTCTTATTGGGTGAATTATATTCCACATAATAGTTCTTTTTTTTAACTTTTCCGTCTGATAATTCATCTTAACAAGATTCAATAAGGAAATTGTTACAAACGAAGAAAAAATGATTACAAACAGTACAGGGCAGGAAGATGATATGAAAAATTGTAGAAGAACATGAAATTTTTTTTATTATTTAATTTGCACTTTACAATTTATCCAGCTGGATATTCTAAATTTTTCTAGCTTAACATGAAATCTATACAATATTCCTGCACATGGCGTTATTGGTTTTTTCTTACGACGAAGAAGCTTAAAAACAACAGGCGAAATTTCGTATTTGTTTTTCAAGGAAATCTCATCGACGAACCTGTTAATAATTCAAAGCTTAAACTTTCTTTCTTAATTCCCGCGCGACTGGATGAAGAAGTTGGCTTCACGAGACAGATCTAAGAAGCGGACGATGAGCGGAGACTCATCAAGAAAAGTCCACCTCCATCGTTTTACTGTGGTCCCAATAGCCGAGCCGGAGATAATTGGCGCTCTCATTAAACGGTCACTTCTCACTTAATTTCACGGTAACCTTCTTCTTCTTCTTCGTTGGTTTTTTTCGCCCGGTTGTAAATTCTTCCAGGCAATTAAGTTCCTCGAGGGTGTACCGTCTAAATTCCAGCGCCATCCACGGTACAGCTCGTTACCACGATCCTACGTTTCTTCGAATAATTAAGCTGTCGCTTGCAGTGTCGTTATGAGAAGCTCTTTTACGCGTATGAAACATTTTGCTTCTTTATTTGAGGAGGAAGATTTCTCTGAAGAGAAAGTAAAAATGGGGAGATAAGAACGAAGGTATTAAATTATCCTTTCGTAGCTGTGTAAGTGTATGGTTAAGGATTAATTGGGAGGAAGCCGAGCTTGAAAAGTTGCGATAGCTTCGTACACGAAGGAAAAGCACGATACGATTGTTCTTCGTTTCGGGAAAAATACCGCACGCTTTTTTCGAAGCAAATGTTTATTATAAGACAGCGATAAGTTTGTTTATTAGAATTTAATTATTGAACTAATCGCACCAATTTATTTATAATTATATCAATGATAGGATTAATAGGATCTTTTATTTTCCAGCCAAGCGAATTCAATGGAATTGCTTGGTGCGCAAGAAAAAGTGCAATACAATTGTTCTTTGTTCGAAGAAAAATATTGTACACTTTTTGCGAAGCAAATGATTATTATAAGACAGCGATAAGTTTGTTTATTAGAATTTAATTATTGAACTAATCGCACCAATTTATTTATAATTATATCAATGATAGGATTAATAGGATCTTTTATTTTCCAGCCAAGCGAATTCAATGGAATTGCTTGGTGCGCAAGAAAAAGTGCAATACAATTGTTCTTTGTTTGAAGAAAAATATTGTACACTTTTTGCGAAGCAAACAGTAATTATAAAATAACTTGGGAATAAATTTTGTTCTCATATACAGGAGAATTAATCGCAATAATCATATAACAATTATATTAGTAAGAGAATTAATTGGATCTTTTATTTTCAAGTTATCGATTCAGTGTAACAGCAAGAAACATATTGTGCTCTTGTCTCCAAGCAAATAATTATTACAAAATAGGAATAGCTTTTGTTATTCCATACAGGACAATTAATCATATTAATGATATAGAATAGACAGGATCATTTGGTAGGATTTATTTTCAAGCCATTAGCAAACTCAATGGGATCAAACATTTCCACTCTATTTTCTAACGACAGGTTTCTAATTAGTCCATTCGACAATTAACAATTAGTTGTTTTTTTCTATCCTTCTCCTATGTGTCCTATTACTTTGCAATTAATTTTTAACTATAACATATACACACGTAAACTTCTCTATTCCGATAAGAAAACGTCTATAAGTTACAATTAGCACCGTAAGACTTCATTCTAATTACTTTCAACATTTTTAACCATAGCATTGCGTACGTATCGCCGGTGCAGGTATGCGCAGCGACCTTTCCGGAAAACACGTTGCCCATCCACGATTTTCCACTGCTCATACTACCCTGTTCTAACGGACAACGAAATCGATAGATTCCTCAAAATGTCCTTTTACCTTCCTAGATCTCCAGACTTGCTTGGAACCTATGCTATCCTGATTGCAAAGAAATCAACGTGTCAATAAGTGTACGATTCTGTTTGTTTACGAATCAGCCACGGAATTTCTAAATTCCTTTTCTCACGTTCTATCACAATAAATAAATACGATATAAATATTTCTATTTGATAGAGAAAATCGTTGGTCGATTTTTCTTTACACTGCACGAATTAAGGACGCAAAACTATGCATCGATGGAAGGAAAATCGTTCACGTTTTCCGACGTTTATGCTTTCCCGATCGGTGACTTTCCTCCTGCCAATTTTCCACGATTTTCAATATTTCCACGCGCAGCCGTTGCAACCTTCGCGCTCTTCTGAAATCCTGTTCGAAAGCGAACAATCGGCAACTTCGTTCGGCCAAAATTCGAACAATAGACGAGTACCTGTTCGCCTCGGCAAATACATTTTCCCTTTCCTCCCCGACGATATTATGGCGTTCTATGGAAAAGGCTATGGCAGCAAAGGTTTCAAGCACCTTCTTTTCCATCAAATTCCTCGTAGACCGATAATTTCCTGATAGAAATCGAGGAAAAAAGTAGCAGGTTTCCCGCACTCGCAACCTGTTTTCCTGTATTTTCCCGTTTTCTAATTCATGTTTTCCTAATGGAAACGTCTTCAAAAGTGAAATGGTAAACACAGCCGGTTCGAACGACCGACGAAAATTTTCTTTCAAAACCACCTCCACGTTCTAGTGTCCTAATACCTTCGAAGATATTAATCCACTTCATTAGATTTTACGATTGCTATCGCGCAGCTTGTGGAATGTTTAAAAAGAAGATAAACAGCTACTCCGAGTAATCTGCTTCTTAAGTATACTTAAGTATACTGCCGAGTTTTCTATGGGGGCCATGGGTAACTATAGAGGTGCCTTCTGCGCGCTCATAATATCCTGCCACTCGTGGCAACGTCTATGGTGTTTCTCCATCGTAGTAAACGTCTCTGTAAAGGTACGTTCTCTCGCGACGGTAGCTGGTGATTTTTACTGTCACGTGAAACCGTTAACCGAACTTTAATCTGAATTTTAATTAAGGTGAAATAATAACTAGAATTTTAACCAGATACCTGTTTTGCTACTTGTCGCGGAGAAACGGCAATATTTTGCGTCATGACGAATATACTCGTCATACGCTAAAGGTAGTTGCAATGCTCTGTCAAAATCGCGCTTTTTAGTGGAAACTAAAGTTTAATCGCAAGTTCGAGGACGCTTCGAGTATTCGGAGGCCAAGACGAAATTATATTTTCTTATTTGTTGGTTTTATTTCGTCTTGGCCTCCGAATACTCGAAGCGTCCTCGAACTGGAACGTTTCATTTCGCCGTAACTTGAGAGAGTAAATTTCATGGAAATTTGAGTAGCAAAGAAATCTGTGAACCCGCGAGAATTTTCTTCCAATTTCTTCCTTTTAATTTCCCAACAGCAGATTCGATAAAATTTTATTCTCCGCCTGCGAGTGCAATGGACGCGCGTTAGCGCACAACGACGTTTCGCAGTCGCGCGTTCAAGTCTCCCGGGTTGCGTGCGGCCCGGCTTCGTAACTGTTTCAGTGAAATTTATCATCTTGAGCGGTCGCTTTCGCAATAACATCAACTTACGCTATCGAATGCTATTTGCCAACGGCGTGGCTCGCGACAGACAATTCCAAAGACTCGTTCGACACTTTCGTCTTCCACTGTTTCTCTAGTTTCTTCCATTTAGACTTTTCTATCTATGGAATAGAAATAAATCGACGAGTTAATTACGACGTTACGGTAAACCAGGCGACAGACGAATTTCCATCCTTCCAGTTGCTGTAATTTTCATGCTTGTAATTTTCATAGCGAAAATGAATCGACGTCGCGAACATAGTAAGAGGATATCGCTATATTTCCATAGCGAAGAGAAAGCGAAACGGGAGAAAAAGAGAGGCAGCGAAGAAGGAGATGCAAAAGAGTGGAGCGGGGTGCATCTAATTTGATTTAATTAGAATAAATTTGCTTGCATAAAAGGCTGCAGGGCGGGGCATGCTCCACGCGAATTATATTAGCCTGGTAGCTAAATTTATCAAATTATGCGTAGCTCGTCTGATTCGTAGCGGCTTAATACGCCATTATGAAGTTCTGCTAATTGCACATTCAAATTTCTCTCCTGTAATCTCTGCAAACATGGTTACGTACATTGATTTGTTCAATTAAAATGACACACGCGTACAGATCGTTTTATTTTTATTAAGCTGATAAACAGATAGCGCTGTTATTTTGCCATTCCAAACACTTGCCATCTCTCCTACTTGAACGTAGAATATATCAAACAATTTTCACACGCACGTCTTCCTTAAAAAATGGTTTTTAAGCTGTTGTATTGCTCGACCGTAGAACGCACAAAATTCCATTTAAAGTTGTGCAATGATCGCTGTTTCTTCTTGTTCCTCTGACTTCGTGTCAATTCTTCTTCTGTCATCTGATTAATCCATTTTTCTCAATTTCTCTACAAAATACAAAAATTGTATAAAAATTCGCGGAAAGTTAGACGAGCGAAAGAAGTAGCAACGAACGTGCAGTTTCTAATTTCATTTTGAAACCTGTGATTCGACCGGGCCTGGCAACGTCAGCGTTAAAATGGAGCCAAGACGCCATACCCAGCCGCAACTTGTTCCCTGGGCGTGGTGGAAGACTTTCGGTGGACACCATCGAAAAACTGGCTGCAGCTCCTGCCACTGCATGTTCTCCTAGCCCTTAAGTGGTACGACCTTCGAAGTAGACCCTTAACCCTTTCGATTCCGACTAATTAACACCGTCGCTCGGAACACTCAATTGGCCGAATTGACATTCCGTAAATCGCATTGCCTGGGGACTGGCCGCGAAGCAGGTCCACTGCAGGTAGAAAAAATATCCATGGTGGCCATGGAACGTTGCTGCGCGTTCATGGTATCCTGGTAGGCGAAGCCACATAGCTTTTGTTCGTGTCCTGACCTGCGCCAAAACGACGTTCATCGAGCGCGCGCACCATTCAAACCTTCAAGAAGAATCGACTCGAAGCACCGTTTAGGACTTTTTCTTGTTTGTTCAGAATATCTGCGCTGTTTCATTTTTATATTGCACGCGTTTCAAAGACGAGGCGGATGAGTATAAAAAGAAAAATATGGAAAAATAAAGATGTGGGGGAAAGTTTCCGTCATCGTCCGCTGCGTTGTACCCTGGCTGCTATTTTAAGCCGAATGTTCTTCTTGTAATTTAATTGTAACAAGAAGAGTATTCGTACTCGATAAATAAGGATCGCTGGACAGGACCGGCGTGTCCTTTTTCGGAGCCAGAACACACATTCAAATGCTACGCTTGGATTTTACAACGAGGAATTATTTGTTTACAAATGCTGTCACATAAGCAGTTTTTTAATAAACAAATACAAGTAATATTTTTTCGCGTCCATGATAATTCGCCTTCAAGGGACAAACGATTCAACGAAAGTACAAGATCTGTGATCATGTATGGCTTTTGCAAGAAACTATCGATGTAGTTTAATTTCTCTAAAAAGTACGTTCCCCTGAAAGCGCCTGGATTTTTTCATCTAAAGTAGTTTCCAGGACACGAGGACTTCATGGAGCTGCACCGAACTTTCATTTAAACCGAATTATCGCCGCTAGAAAAATGTCTTGCGTCTGTTGATGGTATCATCGTTCTGTAAAACGTTAATCAAAATCGGTGGTTTTTAATCGGGTAATTTTCGTAGATCGCGGTGAACCTGCCGTGCTCCGGCTCTGTCGCTCGATCTGCAAGATGTTGGAACGCAAACCGCAGCTGCAGAATTGAAGGCCGCGAATTAGCACGTTGTAGGAAAATTAAAAATATTGCACGATGAATTTAAAACGGGATACTCTTCGGAGGAAGCTTTAAAGGACGAGGATCATTTAATTAAAAAACAGGATGTTGCAGCAATCTAAAGACTTGCAGATGTGCGTGCTGAGAAGGGATGATATTGTAAGCACGCTGTATAGTGAGTTTGAAACATTAATTTGCTGCGAGGTCAGAATTACTTGGAAGTCTCGCGGAAGGGAGGAACCAGGAAGACTGAGAGTTTCATGTTACGGGTGTAGCTTCTGTCTGTTTCTGGTGTCCTAGTCGCGCACAACTCCAGCCTTTGTCGCATTAACCCTTTGAGCCATAATGCCACGCAACAACACTGTGCTCCAATTTCGTCCCTTCCAACACCCCATTTGAAACCGCGCCGACCCGGCGAATCAAGTTCCAGCAAGCTCCTGACGTCCGTGTTCGCCTAATACGTTTCTAGATCATCTGAACCCTTTAGGACAAACATGGTGTTTATGTTTTTCTAATCGACCAGGGAATGGAAATGTGACAAATGCAAATTGGTTTGTACGTGTACAGCGATGGAGAAACTGTTTGAGGTAGAAAAATGTGAGGAATCTTCGTTTTTCTATGGAACATCTCAGTATCGTCGTCTGTGTCTGTGGATGATCTTTAAAATGCGTACGAACTCGCAGAAATTATAATAATCGCTGTATCTAATACAAGAGGAAACAGTCGAGTTGTTCTATTTTCACAGCGCACGATAGATTCTCTGATGATTGGGACGATGACAATTGAGTAGAGCGCGTTCTCTGAACTTCTAACTCACCTGCGATGATTCTCGAACGAATATTTAATTTCTTTTCGAATGAGTGTTTAATCTCTCGCACAGTGGGACTGTATATTGCCATTGTTGAGATTTTACAAGCCACAAGCTGCGAGTTATTGCCAACAGAAGCAGCGAGAACGCGCAGGATGCGGCTGACACGCAAGGATACGCAAACTATGCAGAGCATAGTAATGACGATAATATTTGATAAGTGGAACTAATCTCTGACTAGCTTCCATTTCTTCGAAGTCGAACAGAGCTTGCAGAGAACACGGCGAGTGGATAGGAAACAAGCTTTCCAGGGGGGAAAGCAAGCTTACGCGTTAACAAAAGTGGAGGAAGAACAATGTATTCTTGGAAAAGCGTGCAGCCGTGCCACCTGTTAGTTGCAGAGAGGACTCAAAGTTCCATTCGTTTAGATAGATGGCACAGACAAAAGCCAAGAAACGATTAATTAAATTTCATTAGAACTTGTGACTGTACAGTTGTGACATCATCTTCTAGCATTATCGATAAACTACTTGGAAAGGGAAGTTGCAATTAAATTCTACGCTGCAATTCCATTCTCATTGCTCCGTGGAACATTGCCAAATGGAAGACCAGGATTCTTCAATTTTGCTACGAGCATCCTTCGACCACGTTAACAATAATATGAATTCGCATGAAAATCCAGATGCACCTGTAGCAGATGGCAAACGAACGAGGATGACCCATAGCGAAAAGATTTTTCTTTTGCACATTAGATGGCCTGAAACTTTTCCTCCTACGTCAACTATGTATTTGGTCTGCTATTTTGACACTACACACGTGCTATATATTTGGTAGTATGTGTACTATATGTATATTGCAGCAAAGGAAGTATCCTTCCTTGCGATGCTGACACCTTGTTCCCTAGAAATTCGATACGGCGTAGAAACCTCGACCCTTTTCCCATGACGACGCAGCAACCTCCTAGCATGATCGTGATTCTCGACTCGAGGCTCGTCCCGCCACCCCTTTTCCACACATCCCAGCGACGTCTGGCGCCGAAAGACTTCCTCCTCGAGCTTCCTGCTGCTCTGCTTCATATGTGGAGGGCTGCGTGTCCCCAAGTCACATGTCCTCTCTCATGCGTGTGACACGCGCGTGCCTTGGGCGTGCCCAGGTCCCATTACACGCGATCATCGTTACTTTTTTTTCTTTCCTGGCGATACGGTGTCGAGTTACGCGAGCGAGCGCATTGGAATCACGTGACTGGGTTCTGTCATCCTCGATCGTCCCTTTTTTATTTCTTTTAAGCTTTCAAGCTTTAAGTTTCTCCCGTCTTCTAAGGAAATAACAATATTCCTGCGTTATGCTGCTACACCAACGAACAATTAACGAGCCATTTAAATACCTCGCTCGAGTGTTTGGTTAAAAGTCGTATGATTCGTGCGCGTTTATAGGAAATTTGGTTTATAGAAAACTTCAGGAAAAATGCACAAGACTCGCGTAATACTGCGAAAATATACGAGATATGCAGAACGATAGTATTTGTTATATTCGGCAGGTAAAACAAATTCCTATCTACGTTTCATCTTTTAAATCATCGTATTCGTAGAAATATGAATCCGCAAAATAAGTATCCGCACTTGGATCATGAAATTAAACTCTTATCTGTATAAACATCTTATCTTACCGTGGCCATGAAACTTGTAACGAGAAGAGGGTCCTCTTGCTTCTACAGGCAAATTATTTTTATTCTACGAATAAATTATTATCGCTATAGTGAAATTTCACGAGCCACGAGTTATTGTCAGCGTTGCCAACTAACTAAATGCAGGGCATTTTAAATTTCAGAATAGAGAACGCTCTAAAGGAAAATCTCAGTTCAAAAAGTCTCTCCTTTCTGAAAGACGCGATGTTGCGCGAGAAAATGAAATTGCCAGAGGATCCTCAGTCGTCGTCGTCGTCGCTAATAGCAACATACAAGCAGCTGATGGAATGTTAAAGCTCGCTAGAAAGACACGGTATTTTCTCCAACGAGCCAGTTCCTCGAAATCCTCCTTCCTTCGCTGAGACTCTGATAAAAAAGGTCACGTGAAAGGTCTTTTTCCGTATTGTACGTAGCCAACCCTGTTCAAGGATGTTTCTGCTGCCAAGCAACCCCTCTGCAAGCTACCCCCTGTTGCCGATGTTTCTCTGCTCCAGAAATATCTTAAATAGCACGTAGACACCGCAACAACGTTCAGCTCGACTGCTGCTACTATCGAGGACAAAATCGCAGGAAGATATTCGACCACGAAACGAGAAGTTTGGAAAATTATTTTAAAAATATCTTCCACGTATAACCATCACAGACACGCAAATATTTCGTGCGCCATAAGACTTGCTAATCAACTCGGTTTTTCTGCATCCTCAGTCGTTCGTATTTCCAAGATAAACAAATTACTTCCTTCCCGCTATGTCGGTGCGATACAAGCGCCAGTTGCGTCCTATTTCCCAGGACAATTCATCCATTCCACCTCCTCTAGCCTCGTGTTTCCTGGCTACCTAAGTAGATCAGTCGAACTAAAGGGAAGCTTCGACGCTGCCGGACGTCTCCTCCTTCTCCCAGCAATTGTAACGCGCGTCGTAGACAAACGTCCGTAGACTCGCGTTAAATGCTCGCCGCTCGAGCTGCGCGTCCGATCGCCAATTTCCACGCGAACCATCTGCAAATGAACGTGGTGATTCGAAGAAAATCAATGTTCCTTCGCGAGGATACCCGGAAGGTTTCAAAGGTTTGAAGGAATGACGCTCAACAGAGCGATAAATAGATTGAGCATTAGAGGGCCATTCGTTGGCCACGCCCGGCATTTGAAAAACCTTCCTCGTGTCGTATACTTGCCTGGCCGTTAATTAGGAGAATCTATTCAGTTGTTCCCCTTGGGGTGACGCCTTACGTCCCTGCGGCAACTTTCTATGCATTCTAATAGGACCGGAATATAATAGTCGTTCCACGAATGGCTGCGCTCCGCCGGCTCATGAATATGTCATGAAGAGGCCCCGCTGTCGTTTTATCGCCGACAGAAATAATAAAACGGAGGATGAGGGCGACGTGAATTTCAATATCAGGGAATTTAGGTCGACAATGCCGCCGCTTGTTGCGAGTAATTACGACCGTCCGTAGTTGGCGATATTTATCGGCCAATATCTTGCCTTTATGGCGTTAGTTGAGTTCAAATTCCCAGGGTTTAATATACCAGGTTTAATATATCGTGGGGATTTAAAGAAGTTAGCCCGTGCAATGACAGTAATTAGTAAATCGATTGATCTTGATGATTGGCGAGGATGAAATCGGTGATATAAATTGAAGAAACTATGACAGGGAATGTATATGTATGTTTGAATGTAATATGTGTTTTTTGAAAAATATTAAAATTATAGTTTAAAACAGTTCATTTATCGATGACAGCGAATGTATATGTTTTTTGAAAAGTACTGAAATTGTAGTTTAGAAAAGCTCATTTATCGATGTTCCGCGATATAAAAACAGAAGTTGATTTTGTGTAATTTCGAAGGATGTAGAGGAGAAAAATTGTCTTCTTTCGAAGCGCAGCTACAGGCTTTGTTTTATTTAAGACAGCAGTTTTCATAATTCAAATGTCATAACGAGAGTGAAATATCTGTCGCGATATATTTGTCGTTTAGATGTTTGCTAAGTTATTGAAAGTAATACAATTACTTTCGTTAAATCGAACTACAAAACCATTCATTATCGAGAGAACATGTATAATGAACAGGTGGACGATTTGAGAGTATCTCAAAATCGTCCTACCCAACTTCTGACATCCTAATTCTTAGGTCACGCCTCGGTCGAAAATTCACGGATCTACAAGGTTACGTTGGTTCGGGGGTAGTTTTGACCATTCGAAGAGCATATGCTCTTAATAGAGCACGATACGCTCTAAACTCGAATTTCATGCGTCAAACGTTAACAAAATCTTGACTCGGCATAACAAAAATTTCTCTACGTGTCATACAGCCTTTTTAGAAAGAGATGTTTATATTTCGAAAGATAAAAATTACAGCAAAAAGTAAAATAAATTAGTAGGAAATATTATGGTGTTAATTTTACTGTATAATAAAGTATAATAGAAAATTCCTTTGCATCTACTGTATAATTAAGTGATACGTACTTATACAACTTAGACCACTTTCATAATCTCATATGTATTTGCCACACCCATATAAAATACCATAATTTTACTAAAAAGTGCAAAACCCTAACATCTGTGAGCGTCAAAATCCTTCTAGATCCACTTCACTTCCAACAAGTCACTTACTATGCTTCCTGCAATGTGGAATATTAATTCTCTAAACTAAAAACGTACAACTTAGACCACTTTGACAGTTACATATGTGTTTGTCATTGTATATCAAATACCATAGTTTTACTAAAAAGTGCAGGACCCCACTATCCTTCAGAATCAAAATCCTTCTAAGTCCAGTTGCACCAAGTCACTTACCTGCTTTCTGCAGCATGCAAAATTAATTCTCTTTACTTAGACCACTTTGACAATCAAATATGTGTTTGCCATACCTACATCAAACACCATAATTTCACTAAAAAAGTGCAGGACCTTACTATCCTTCAGAACCAAATTCCTTCTAAGTCCAGTTGCACCAAGTCACTTACCTGCTTTCTGCAACCTGCAAAATTAATTTTCTATACTTAGACCATTTTTACAATCAATTATGTGTTTGCCATACCTACATCAAACACCATAATTTCACTAAAAAAGTGCAGGACCTTACTATCCTTCAGAACCAAATTCCTTCTAAGTCCAGTTACAAAGTCACTTACTATGCTCCCTGCAACCTGCAAAATTAATTCTCTATACTTAGACCATTTTTACAATCAATTATGTGTTTGCCATACCTATACAAAATACCATAATTTCACTAAAAAGTGCAGGACCCTACTATCTTTAAGAGCCAAAATCCTTCTAAATCCGCTTCCACCAAGTCACTCACCATGCTTCCTGCGACGTGTAGAATTAATCGACGTGCAATTAGCATTGCGAGAGCGCGACGACGGTGAGCCCTACGGCGAGCGTTTTGCTCGCAGCGATTCGAGTGGCGCTTCTTAGCATCGCCTAAGGCCCTAATACCGTGGTGGTTGAATTTGACCGTGGGCAAGGATGTTTCTCACGCTCGATTCCTCGAGGAGGAACCAGTCGGTCGGTCGATGCGAGTCTGAGGCCCGCAGGGGTCGTGGGAGGGTTCGAACCTTTGGTCCTTCCCGCCTATCTCTCCCCTTCGCTGCAACGAGCGTCGTGGACCTTTGAACTCGTGGAATTTCGCGTCTGGCTGCGGCTCGTCGATAATTTCCAATGGACTTAGCCGACCGCCACGTGGCTCCACAGTGCCGCTGCCAGCCAACCGTCGGGGATGCTATAATTTCTCGTTTACGACTGCCATGACGAGATACGTGAACGTGCGAATGGAAAAGTGCGACAAGAATAGGCACCTCGGCGAGGGTACGTACCTCGACCGGATCTGTCCTCTTTATTCGAAGAAACGGGGATTCTTCTGTACACCGGCTTCCTTCCTATCTCGTTTCTTTTTGCGCCGTTCTTGGAAAGAAGAGGCAAATTCCCGAGGAGTGTGCGTCGTCCACGAGGGCGGCTCGTGGGAACCGCGGCGGCTCCGAGCCCCGTGAGAAAGCGGCCCCGGAGAGAGATCGCTTCTTCTCAGGGTTACTAGGGAATCAGTCGATGCGAGAAAGCTTCTTCACGGAGGAGGTGAGGAAGGAAAGGGCGACGGGGCGAAGGTGGGAAGGTGGTTCGGTCCTCGGCAAACGAGATATCGTACAAAAAATGACGAGATGTGGCGCGTAGAGTGTCGCAGCTCTCTTGGAAAATACGGGAAAAATGAGAAAAGCACAGACACGTACTGGTAAAGCGATCGTTGGAAATTGACAAGCAGATCGCAGGAACTTGGAATTTTCGAATGGGTTTGCTCGGGTTGATTGTGCCACAGCTGCAAAAATATTTCAGCGCATGGTGACCTTATATTATGCGATATATTGATATATTATAATACGATATATTAGAGTACGTGGTAAAGATCGATTAGCCTAGCGTTAAATATGCAACGACAGAGATAGAAATAAATAATGTCGAAGCTGAATGCGCGATAAGCGAAATTGCTCGTTCGTGTTTGATAGACAAAATTGATTGAAGAATGGCAAAATGAAATGGATGGTAGAACTTGTCAAAGTTAATGGCTCCAGGAGAAAGTAATCCAGTTTTCAGTTGTACATAGAATGGGGTGAAAATAAAACGAGAAAATCGTAGTTTGTAGTTGTATTTCTTTTTTAATATTTTTCCTGACATTGCGCGATAAAATTATTTACAAATATGAAATATAAACGTAAATACGGTTGCGCTTCCGCGGGCTAATAATTCAAGGGAGAACTCGATGAACGCGTATAAATCTGACGCTGTCCCATAAACGGTGATGCAACAGCAATCGATTAAATGGAATAGTAACGCAATAAAAGGTGAACGAATCGTTCATCAAAGAAGCAATGCCTGGACGAGGCAACGAAAATGCAATGCGGACGCAGCGACGCGGAAAATCTGGGAGCCGCACGAAGCGGGGAGCGGCGGGAAAATCGAATGGAAATTTACTTAAACAGAAAATCGTACCAGAGTATTTACTTTTGCGCTGTAAAGCGGCTGATCTGGTCGATAACGGAACAACGAAACGCACACGTCGGAAATAATTGAAAAAATTGGAAATTGAAAATTTCAATTCCAGGGGACAAACGAAATACGGAAAATCGAAAAATTTGTATCTGATCGAGTGTTGTTTCCAGCGAACAGCCGAGGAAGGGGTCGCGTTATTACGCAACGATGTTATAAACTTTAACATGCAATTTTCCCTTCATCTTCTCAGCCTCGTTTTTCAAGCTCTTCATCTTCCAACAGATCCACCGTGTGTTCGCAGGATTCGAGGCAGAAAAGAACGAAGTTCGTCGCGTAACGCGAAGAAATACATAAAATATACAAACTATAGTACTTTCTACGATACCTAGAAGGTAAAACAATCTTCTGCCGAGTCTCCGCTTTCTCAACTATGTTCTCAAAGATACTGTGATTGTGCGTAAACAATCCACAGTCTATGCAGCTTCCGTTGCGACACGCTCGCAGCCCAAAAAGGAATATTCGCGCTTTCATACTCGCAGTCTGGTTAGCAAATTATCGCGGGAGATGGTGCAGGTGTAACCTGGTTTTTTCTAGCGTTCGAGAAATCTCCTCCAGCCTCCTGGCAGCTTGTTATCTCTGAGAAAACCATCCCGCCCCTCCGAACCTCGCTTCTCACGCTCGGCACGCTCGCGTCTCGCGTTATCTGTGCGCAGGTAGAGGCCCTTCTCGCCTGGTAATCTTCGCCGGGACATCTGGCTTGGTTTTTTCTACGAATTCTTGCGAGGGCCAGTTGGCCGGCTAAAAATTCTCGCTAAAAAATTCGCAGCTTTTCGCAGCCTCTTTCGCCTGCCGGGTTCCTCTGCGGCCGGCGAACCCTAAACTACTAGAAGTCTGCTCGTGAAAGACGACGCTGGCGCGAAGAATGTCGGAAGAAAAAGGCGCTCGTTATCTCTGCTGTGTTCGTATAAACCGAGCTGGCCTGTGCGTCGCGGCGAACAGCAACCCGTTGATGAATATTCCAGCGGGGTTCCTTTGGAAAAAGATCGTTGCTGGAAGATCCGAGCCGCGTGCTGTTCTGCGTGCTCGATTCCCACGGGCCGTGAGAACCACGATTCCGTGGTCTGCGCGTTCTTCTCGCGCGTGATAGAGGAACATGAGCGAAAAAGAGCCTTCGTCTGGCGAACGGTGATCACGCGTGAAACGATCGTCCGAGTGGATCGAACGCCGCTCCAAGGAGCACGCCAAGGCCGCGACAATTGGCCAAAATCGCTTTTTTTCTTGGGAAACGTAGCGTACGATCACGGTGCGATCTCCTCTTCTAAATAGTTTCCAATTATGCTATTTATTATATTATCATGCTATTAATTATCAGCAAGGAACGACGGTTTGATCGATTCTTGGCTTTTGTCTAAATCTGAACAAATGGGAACTTTGAGTCGTTCGGTTGATACAACTAACAAGTGGCATGTGCAGATGGTTGTTGTTCAGGAATGTAGAGAAACTTGTCTCTTGGCAGCTTTTCAGCGTTTTCTACGGGCGCTCTTCGGTTGGAAAAGTGCTCGACGGCGGGCAAAACGCTGTTGCGTTCGCGTGTTTGGCGCGAAAATTCAATTCGCCAGAGAATAGAAAGACGCGTTACAAACCGAGTGATTGATACGAGCCTTATCTATAATCCTCGATCAAGTAGTTTCATTACTTTGCTCTCGTACTTTCTATATACTTTTATGATCTTTTAATACTTTAGCTTTGGTATTTCTGCATTTCATCGTCAGAGCTTTGCGTTTCTCTTCGAACGTGTACGTTTCCCGAGAATAGACGCTGCCAAAGTGCAAATAGCAAAAGCACAGACACTGAGGCCACGCGATAAGAAAGAAATGCTAAAGTGAAGTTGAAGTGGTAGGTTTCAAGTTGAACATCAAGCACGAAAACGATAAACTTGGTAGCTGGACGTAGACCATCAACTATGTTCGAGGATACTTGACAAATTCTCAAGCTCGATTTTCTCGAAAACCAAACGGCTCTTCCTTTCCAACTGCCGCTTTTTGTCCTCGTTGGGAATTTGCTCGAGTCCGGTTCCTTCTCACGATTACCAGAGAAGCATGCGCGGCGAGAAAGTGCACCGAAATTCAGGATCACAAAGCAGCGATACGTCGGAACGCTGCGTTTTTTCCCGCTCGCTTTTTTCTTCCTTTTCTTCTGCGCGGCACGTGCTGCCGTGTCGCGCGGCAAACACGAGGAATGTCGGGACTAATAAAGGACGGGACGCGTTCGCCGACTCCAGACAAGTCATTCCCGAAGGCTGTCACGCTCCGGACGAAGCGTGAGAACGAAAATGCACGGCTCGAATCGACATTATTCTCACGTTCATCAGAGCAGCATGAACGAGACGGCAGCGAGTTGGACGCGAAATTCGAAAGCACGCCGAGCCGCTGTTAGTCGCTGGACGCGGTCCTCGGCAAGTCCATTGCGCGCGATAGTCGGCAATTTATGCCGCCAACGTGAAGCATGCACCTTTTGAGAAACAAAATACGCTGGATGATAGTCGATATCGCGTTAACCAGATGGGAAAATCTTGTCCGGTCCGAGGGATTTTGGATCCGCAGAAGTGGAATTTCGTCTTGTTGACGGAGAATTTTAATATTGTTTTTAGCAATGTACAAAACATGCTGTCTTAATAACCCGTTAATTAATTAAATTTGAACATGTTGCGGGAATAGAACGACCTACGAGCTTCCATTTTCATAGAAATAAACGCGAACTTAATTTTACCATCTGCGATGGCAACACAATCGTCGTTGCCATGTCACAGATTCGCGTGAGAAAAGAATCCTCGCGTAAAACGACGAAAATTTGCATTCGTCCCTGCACGCGTCTAAATTGCGAAATAAATCGTCGGCGTTTCGGAGATAGCAATTTACCGGAATATCATTTGCCCATGTATCTTGGCATGTTTCCATTAAAATTACCGCAATTTCGCGTCTACCCTCGCGAAACCTAAATCCGGTCAGAGATTCCCTATTAGCCCGCAGTAATTAATTTCCACTCTGGCGAGCAGAAAACCTAACGGCCGAGCAACGATTAGGTTAACGGGTTAAATAACGCGAGAAACACCCAACACCGGAGAGAAACCTCGGCATAAAAAGCTAGATAGAACGACTTAGAAAGGCCTGCTGCGCGGTTCTAGTCTCCTGGCAGGTTTATGGCCGAAAACGTAATATCGCGATCGATGAATCATTTTCATATTATAACTCCGTCAATCCCGTTTTCACTAGCGCGATGTACCTCTACCGTTTATTACATCTGGTCGGCGACATCCTTCTTGCGACGTCCGTGCACGTACATTTCGTCCAGAAATTTACCATCTGGAGCCACCTGCTTTCCTGATTCTTGTTTACAGCGACTGGCAATTTCGTAGGGCAACAGCCAACCGTGCAGCGTTTACAATAGTTACACGAGTCCTGTCGAACGGCATACGCTTACAATATGGGCGGACTCAGAATTCGACTGAGAAATTTATGCCACGCTTTATAAAAGTGGAACAGGCTTGCCGCCTTTTCCGAACACTTCCATCTCTGTTCTAATACCCTGCTGCTTCGACACGCTCGAATGATTTCGGGGAAATCTTTGCCGCGTGCCAGCCACGCTCCGTGAACCCGGAGCCTTGGATTTCGGGGTCCTCGACGTCCCGTGATCTGGCCCAAAGCGACTTCTTCGCCTTACCTGCTCGCCTAATCGCCGCGCTATAGAATATTGACTTTTGACTGTCAATGACACCGATCGTCATCGACATTAATCGATGCTTCCTACCACCGGCTGACGCCGCAATTCTTTCACACGCGTGGCAACCAACCGTGTCCTTCGAACCTGAAAGAGAATTTCCTTCTACGCTCGCGTGCAGCTTGACGACGAGCTCGCTTCAACGTGATCTGCACGCGTTTCCAAATAGCGCGCGTCTCGTTACGCATCGTAACAAGTAGCTGAAGTGGCCTGTTGAACTCGTAAAACGCGCTTACGAAGGAAATCATCGAAGGTGGCAAAAGGCTACCAGGTGCGTAGCTCGAGGCCGTTCGAAACTCATGGGCGGAGCAGCAGTGGCAGGTGTCGACCGTGGCAAGTAAAAGAAAGCCGGTTTAACCCAGTCGAAAGATTCAGGCACCTGCGCTGCCGATCCTCCAGCCTCTCCTGTTCGCCTGATCAAAATGGTACCAGATTCTCCACAAGTGTTTAACCCTTTCGCCAGCCGACGAACCTAGAAAGAAGGTCGACTTACAGCTCGGCGGCAGGTGCGGCGATGACTTTCTCGCACGAAAGTGAAAGAGACAGGCAACGACCGTGGCAGGCCGCGGGATAAGCGGAACGAGGAAAGTCGCTCGTGCTCGGCACATCCCGGGGATCTCATGGCAGCCTGGTCGGTGGTCGTCGAAAATTAACCCTTTCTCTGACGCGGAAACCGCGCTCGTGGCAACGACGAAGGAACCAGCTGGCGGATTCTGCGAGCCTGGTACTGGGTCTTCGATTAATTCGTGTTTACAACGTTCTTCACGCCTTCCCGCGAACTTTAACGGGCCATTAACGCACGCCGATCGACGTTTCCTAATGTCACGTGACGCGTCTCCTTCCTCTTCGTCGCGTTTTCATCCGCGCGCCTTCGTTCCTTTTTTCTTGCCCTTTCTGGCCGACGCGCCCCGACACCGTGTCCTTCCCTCGAGATCATGCGATCCTGTTACCTGGAGGATATAAAATTTCCGTTAGCGTGATTTTCAAAGACCGTGGCGGACTGGCGGGACTACGAAGGATTCGCGGGTTATTTTGTTCTTGCTCTTTGCTACCCTGGTAGCCACCCGAGTAGCTGCAACAAAGATGGCGAGTGTTAAGTCACGCATTAGCGAGTTCCCGCCGCGCGAATATATTCCCACACTTTGCACACGTCTTTTTGGAACGCGTGCAGCGTACATGATGTACGGCTTTGCGTCATAGCTTGCAAAATTCTCTTTTTGCCGTACGCATCTTCCGAAACTCGCGTACTTTGACTTGAAACTTTGTCACAGGAAGAGCGTATTTAACATCGATACTTGATGTGCAAAAGACTTTTTCCTGCGACTGGCGCGTGTTAGGACAAGTTGGCATGTTGTAAGTCGTAAAATACGCGCGAAGATGTGTCGCAATTGATGGAAGATTATTTAGGAAAACGATGATCGAAGTTGTTCCCTGTTTGGTATTTAGCTGTTTGCGTGTTAGTGACTCGAGAATGTTCGGTACGAAGGCGTAGACAGATAACTGTGTTAGGCAAGGCGGCTTTGTGGATCGTAGACGAGTCTCGAAATTGACGCAGACGGTCTAGGAATTTCAGGCGCTTCCTTCACGTTTCTAAGATCCTGATACTAAATATTCTGCTAATTTATATTTAGAATGTTTTTGAATGTTAAAATCAATAGCTAGCTATTAGTGCTGCTAATACAACTGGAAAATTGATCGAACGTGATCGAAGCCTCTCTCCCATTTCTACCATTAAAGTGTGAACGTATAAAAATATAAATATCTCTTTGCGATATCGAGAACGAAGCAGAGGAATTGTTCCAACTCTACAGGATAACAGTACGACTTTCTAGCAAATAACGAAAAGCCTCGATTTTCAATTTATGATTATATAAACATAAGAATATAAGATGTCTAAAATACCGGTAAGGTAGATCCCATAGATACGGCACGTCTATGTGAAAACGTAGTCTATGCCACGCGGGTTGTCTAGGATTCTGGATTATATGGTCTCCTAGTCTGCAAGCGTATCTAGGTAGTGAGATTCTCTTCACTACTCTTCTTTCTTTCATGCTTGAGCGTGTAGCTAGAAAGAGACGTAAAGCGACGTAAAAATCATCGTAAACAAAATTTGCTATTAAATATTCCTCTAATTTATTTTCTCGTGAAACTCACCCTGAGACCACCAAAATCTCATTTTTTATCATGTTTTATTACACTGTTGTTAGTCATTTACATATACACATACATATGTGTGTGTGTAATATTCTGAAAATGTATGCATCCAATGTAGAAATGTAACATTGTCCAAAATTATTAGTCGAGCAACATTCAGAGCCGATTTTTAATATTTGAAAATTGAGTCTAATCGTTCAGATGGTATGAGCGGACAGCGATTTTCCTCTTTCTCTTTCCTTCTTTTATTTGCTTCAGTTACAGTCAATTTTTTTGAGCAGTAGATTAAACAAGTAGATAACAAGTAGATCTTATTATAATCTACTTATTATTATAATCTATTATAATAAGTAGATTAAATAGTAAATTAAATAATAATTATTAAAAGCGCTATTACATACGAAGAACATAGATATTTTAAAATTGATATTTTAAACGATACTTGTGTCAATGCCTCGAGGGAAATTTAATACTCAAATTTCCAAATATCATGTTTCGTGTGGCACGATTGGCGCGTGTCCGCAGCTTTCTAAGGACACCTGTAACTTCCTCCAGGATCAGGACAAGCCAGGACCTAGCTCCACGCGTTTTATGGTGCCCTAGCAGACTTGTTTACCAAATTGGTTTCTTTCCACACGAAGGTCAAGCGAAAGGGTAAAAGGGAAGGAAGGTGAATTATATCTGAGCCTCCCGTTCAGCTTGCCAAATGTTCTTCCGCGCACGCATAGCTCCTAATCGCAAAAAAAACAACGATAGCGAGGCTGACTCATTAATCTTCGCAGACAAAATAAATAAATCAAATAAGAAATCAGTTTTGCCAAGTGCGAAGAATAATTAAGACGATTAAATATTAATAACCATTATTAATCTACGCTTTGAAATTTATTTTTATTTTATTTGTATTAGTATGAGAAATTTAGAAATATGAAGGTTTCAACAGCGCTTTGTATTCAGAGATACTTTTAATCTACGAAGGGACAACGTGTTAAACTTTGCACGAAGGAAGAATTCTTCATCTAATTCAGATCGTGCGAAATATAATTTTCTCCGCGTTTGTAAAAAGAATCATTTGTACGATATAATTAATTCTCGTTCGCCGATGTCGAATTTACCGGATATTAATTTTATTTATAATATGCTGTAATATTCTAGTTTCTAATTTCTAAAGAAACAGAAGTGCGCGCATTCTAACGTAGTTGGCGATTTTAATTGAATGAGCGAAGAAGCCAAGCTTCACGCCCTTAATACCCTCATTCCGCATTCTAGAACGCAACTTCCAAACGCCTTATGTTACCCTATAAGGTCTGTTTACCAGTTTCATTTCTTTAAACAGGCGTGAAACTACAAATTATAAGGGTCGGCTGGCTACCTGCCAGACCCTCCTTTGTAGATTTTAGGCTCTCCACGCTTTCGCTGTATCATGTTTCCCTGTTAGGCAAGTCGCCAGTAGTGAGATTTCTTGCGAGTACAGTGCCGTAGGTGGCAAACGTTGGATCTTTGGCAAACAGGAAAAGCTACACTGACTTCTTTTTTTTTTTTTTATTTAATTCTTTACATTCACAATTTGTCCAATTTGGTAGAATTAACTGCACTGACTTGAAATTATTTTCGAAATTCCATTTGTTTCGATCCTGAGCGTACAATGATCAGAATGCATGGCAAAAATGTTTATTGTTTGAGCCGGTATGCTCGATGTTCGTCAGCAAGAGGATCGTATTTGTAAGAAAACAGGTGATTAGTTGCAGAGAAAACTGAACGTGCCAGTTTATATTTGCAACCACCTTAAAAGCAGCAAGCAGCGTCTCTTCGTTTCGTAAGGGGAGACTGCAGTTAAATATTGAAAATGGGGGAAAGTTTAATCGACTAATTACCAAAATGAAACGACGAACGAGATCTTCCATAATCGATTGAAGAACAGCGACGCGCGTTGCACGTAACGATGCGCCGAAAAGCAGAAACCTGCAGCTACGTTATGCTACCCTGCTGTTTGAATTCTGTTTAGTGATCATTTCCTTAAATGGAGAGCCCTGCAGGTTCGGAAGAGGATCCCCAAATGCCTAGGGCGAACTTTCTTCCTCATGATCTCCTAATCTCCGAGACTAACAAACCAGTGAGACGCGTCCTTCAAGGATCTTCGCGAACGTACTTGACAAAAATTTCTTTTTTAAAAATACCAAACCGGTTTCTTGTTTACGTCCTGGGACACGCGTTGCAAGGAGAACAGGTGTCCGTGCGTCGAGAAACCTGTTCTGCCTAGTACACGGCGCACACTGAATACGAATGAATGGCTCTCACGAAGGCAGATCGATTAATCTTTTTGGACTGGATCGAAGCAAACGAGGTAGAATCTTCGTTGCCGGAGCACTCAGAGTTATCTATTAAGGAATATCTATTGTATCTTTGTAATGGTAATATTCGAGTTAATTTCGAGGTGGATGACTTTTGGACGATTGCCATGTTGAAACGTCGAATGAAAGAACTTGCTCCACGCGATGGACTTCGTTCTGCATTTTCTAACAGTTCTGAGAACTTTGGTCGAATGGAAGCTACTCGTTGGGTTGAACAGAAACCTCTTTTTGGTCCATTGCTCATAGCGAGATTAATCTGAGCTTAAAATAAAGTCAAATAGGATACAATCCTTTTCATTGCTTCTGTTCACTTCTGAAGTGGCTGCCACGTGTTATGAGACACTATGTATATGTGTATAAGTATACAGTAATTTCATTTGAGGTGAAGATAAAGAACGACGATTTGAAAGTTTTCATTGTTCTTGTACCTTCTATCTACTGCTGAAGTGGCTCCCGCGTCTTATGAAACATCTCGCATGCGAACTACAGGCTTGGTCAAGTTTCGTTTAAAATGAGAATGAGGAATGACAATTTCAAGTAACAAATCGACAGCATGAACAAGTCAAACAGGACACATGACCACGTGAATACGTTTTTCATTGTTCCTGTGCCTCTATCTACCGCTGAAGCGGTGCCGTGTGTTATGGAACACCCTGTACACGTAAACATATAGCGAAAAGCGGAACCCGCGAGGGGGTGGGTTCGCGCCACAAGCTCAGACAGCGGACGACTTTCTGCGACTTCATGCAGTCCTGGTGCGACAAGCGCCACGCGCCTCCGTTGTTTTCCCACGAGCCCTTGTCGAGTTCTCACGCGAGCACGCTCGTGCTTCCGACGTCTCCTCTCCTATTTGCACGTGTCCGCGGAACCCGTCCGAAAAATGAAGAAAAAAGAGAAACCAGGCAACCAGACATACAGACGACCACGGAGAAAGGGAACAAAAAGCGAAACGAAGGAGAGACGATCGCGTCGCCCTTCGCGACGACTTTCTCGAGTCGGATGAAACCCTGGCAAACCCGGTGCTGCGATTCTCGCGTCTCCGAATAGACTCTCCCACGGTGCGATCCCGTGGGAACGATTTAATTGGCCGAAGAAGCAAGCGATCCTCGTTCTCGCCGCGCGACCTCGTTCCGAGAGGATACCTTCTTTATCTCTTCTTCGTCTCGTTCCCGTTTTTCGTTTCCCTTCCCTGGCCCTTCCAGCTTGGCCTCGTTAACTATTAAGGTCGCTGCGTAAATTCTGTCCAGAGTATCTCGTGTAGACGTTTCTCCAGCGACTCGTACAACATCGATGTGTACGTACGTGGGCATATTGTCAATGTCTCGGTGTTCCTACCGCGTTAATATGCGCGCGAGGTGCGTAAAGGGACCATCTGGAATATTGGACGTATAAAACTGTCAATTTTTCAGCCGAGAATCTTGAAATACGTGTTGACAATACAGCTCATTAAGCTACGTTCTTTCTAACAGGCGTGTATTAGGTTGTCCCGAAAGATCCTTTCGCTTCATGAGGAAATAATAGACACACGGTATATAAATTCAGTAAAACGATATAAAAGAAAGTCTACTATTTCCTTGTGAATCGAAAGAATATACCGTTCGTCGGTGGAACCTTTTACAAATTCACATTTCGTCTGGGTCGCGAATTACTATGCATCTAAATTTCAAACCGCGAAGCTACGTAGAATGCGTGTATAACATGCAAAAATATTCAAATTCGAAGTATAGTATTCGTGGTAATATTTGGTGGGTAAAATAGATCCCTGCTCAGTTCCCATATCTTTTTTCGATTCTTTGGTGCTTTGGTTCGGAAAAATAGGAATTTCCATGAATATCAGTAGCCTGCCTGTCTGTTTCATCAGAACTTTTCTTCTGTCGGGCCTTCATAACCTCAAAATTAAATTACTCTTAACGACTAGGGTAAAAGGATCGCGTTATTTGTAGCACGGGATGAAAACACCATAGCAATTCGTTTTATCGCGTTCATCGTTATCTTATTTTGGCTATCAGCGCGGTAACCTAATAGCAATGTTATAGCGATCTTTAAATCCTCCAAACCCTCCGTATCGAGTTTCCACCTGACGCTGGAATTCTTGGGAATGGAACTCGCTCGATCGTAAAGCTCGACCCTTATCGGGATTGCTTCTCATGGCTTGTAATTGGACCAGACGTGGATTCTCTTGATTAGGGGAGAATATGTCTGGAATATATTTAGAAGACCGATAAGGACCGATAGGAAGTTGGTAAATAGCATGTCTGGAGACGTGGAAGATTTGACATTTTATTTCCGTCGATTGTCTAACTTAATAATACCAAAAATACGTACGTACAAGTCTCTCAAGAAATAATTTAAATTTTTAGCGAAACCTAACCTCTCTTTTTTAGAGAATCTTCCTCTCTGCTCGCATCGTCGTCATTGATAAGCGCGTAGTTGCGGGGACACGCGATCGCTGCGACCTTAAAACCTTTCGAAAAAGAAAAAGAAAAGAAAAATCTGAGATTTTGCTATCGACAGACTTTCGTTCCTCGTACGTCGTCACCCGGCTGAATCCAACGCGCGCCCTTTGAACTTGAGGGTTCGCCATTCGAAAGGACGATCACGCTCGGCACGTGACAAAAATGTCAAGGATGATCTGGTCGGCTCGCCGCATACTTTCTCACGTGCCTGGTGCATGATTCCCGAACGAGACACGGCCGATTCCCACAGGCTAGCTGGTCGAAAGCGTGAGACAAGTTCGTCCCTGGAAGCAGCGGACCGATCTGCTTCGGTAGTAGGCGTTCAGGTCTGGAAAAGAGTTGGGCGCGCGTCGTTTCTTCTTCATCGTCTCGCACGATCTCGACGCCAGAGAACTTCCCACGGGACACCGTTCCCAGGGAGTTGCCGGCCAACCGAGAAACGCCGTTCCCATGATCGTGGGAATTCGAGCGACTTCAGGGGAAACAGATTCCCAGATCGACTAGGAGACCAGAGAAGCCAAGCTGGTCGACGAACGCCCTACCGATTTACCCCTAGCGCGCTTTCCTCGCTCGATCGACCTGCCAACACGCCGCCCCATCCTCGAGGAAGATTTTAACCAGTTAACCGCGGAATTTTGTTTAAAAAATCCCTTACGAGGTGCGTAATTAAGATGAAGCAACACACGTGGAACGTAGGGCAAATGCTGCTACTGAACTTTCCGAGAAAGGTTAAGCAGAACGAGGGAAGATTAGGTTTTTGTTCGATAAAAAATTAACGATTCGTTGTGGAAAAAGGTATTGTTGTTAGAAGCTTGAAAATTGGCAAAGAGTAATAAAGCAAAGTACACGAAACGATTGGAGGGACAGCCGACATACGCAGTAAAGTAGGAAAAATGGTAAAAGACTCAAAAAGAAAAAAAAGGCTGGGAGAAGACTCGCTAACGATGTCGTAGGACGACTTGCATCCCTTTGATAGTCACCTGATACAAGAATCACCAAATTCAGCCTCAAGTTCAACATCTTCTCACGGCTTGGTTCTCACAACAGCGGCCCGACGAGCCGCCGAAATCTCATTATTTTTTGTAGCAAAGCCATGAGAAAACGTGGCATGGGAAAGTCGTGGTTCTATACGTATCGAATGCCCAAACTGTCCGAGTGTGCGGCTCCGTGTACGCTTCCCACGTTTTTGAAATATGCCGGACAGAAGGAACGCCTTGCCAACCTGAATCTAATTTCGGTTTTATGGCCGTCTCATTAGGTGGCTAGTCACATTTTGCCTTCGTCTTCTCAGATTACAACTCGATTAGGTCCGAGCATTGGGATACGCGTAAACTGTTATTAGGATACAACATTAACATACATCACATAACGCACAATATATAACATACAACACACAACATATAACAAAAGAATGTACAACATGGTCAAAATACGTGTTAACATAAGACTCGTCAAAATGTAGTATTGAAATGGGTGAAACAAATTTTTACTGCAGTTCCGTTTCTTCAGTTACGTTCGTCGAAGTATGAACTTACGTGGATCGATTATTATTATTAAATTATGTTAATCACCCCCTCCTTTTTATCGATTCAAGAATTTGAAACCGCCAATTAAAAGCTCTCTGCAATTCTCTTCAGAAAATTTTCACTAATTTCAGTGTCTCGTGTCATTGAAAATAATTCGTCGATAAATGAATACACCCAAGAAATCGGTATGAAAGCCGCATAAATAAGATAATGGAGATGAAGTAATTGCAGCTGCAACCACCATGATAAATATCATAAATTAATAAATATTGTAAATATACAAATGGAAAAAAAGTAAACGAAAGTGGAAATAAAAAATTGTATTTCAGCAAAAGGATAATAAAGACACAGTGCGTAGAGATGTATAGGCGTTGGCATAGGCGCGCCATACGTATAAAGCGTAAAGAAGGTTAGGGTTGATCTAAGCGGTGTGTTTAGAACCATCCGGCGAACATGTTGAAGTGGTAGTTCTCCTAAACCAGTGGAGCTCGTACTAGGAACGGCCTTGAAATCTCAAGGTTGTTCTGAACCTACCAGACCAGCCTACTACCTGCTACTATAGCGGTATTAACGGGTTTTCTCCGCCCATTTACTACTATAGTCATCGCCCACCGCATACTACTACTACTACTACTACTACTACTACTTCATTGATAACTCCGCGTGAGTACAAACCTTGTTCCACTCGATATAATTTTCAACGAGCTATATATATATTTATATTTATATAATACAAATTTTGTATCAATCAGAGGAAATGCAATTTTGTTACGATATATATACGCAAACGTAATTTTCAGTCAAACGAAGTGCTACATTTTCATGATAATTTTTATGTTACTTGTTAAACACATTTATACCTTTTAAAGGTATTTTAAATCGAAACTTTTTAAGTCTCATGCAAAAATGTTAATTAAAATTAATACTACTACTACTACTACTATTTCATTGATAACTCCGCGTGAATACAAACTTTGTATCAATCAAAGGAAATGCAATTTTGTTACGATATATATACGCAAACTTAATTTTTAGTCAAACGAAGTGCTACTTTTCCATGATAATTTTTATGTTACTTGTTAAACACATTTATACCTTTCAAAGGTATTTTAAATCGAAACTTTTAAAGTCTCATAGAAAAATGTTAATTAGAATTGATACTACTACTACTACTATTTCATTGATAACTCCGCGTGAATACAAACTTTGTATCAATCAAAGGAAATGCAATTTTGTTACGATATATATACGCAAACGTAATTTTCAGTCAAACGAAGTGCTACATTTTCATGATAATTTTTACGTTACTTGTTAAACATATCTATACCTTTCAAAGGTATTTTAAATCGAAACTTTTAAAGTCTCATAGAAAAATGTTAATTAGAATTGATACTACTGCTACTAATACTACCACATACTACTACTACCATTTCATTGATAACTCCGCGTGAATGTAAACTTTGTATGAATCAGAGGAAATGCAATTACGATATATATACGCAAGCAATATAATTTTCAGTCAAACGAAATGCTACTTTTTCATGATAATTTTTATGTTACTTGTTAAACATATCTATACCTTTCAAAGGTATTTTAAATCGAGAATTTTTAAATCTCTTACAAAAGCGTTATTTAGAATTAATTGATTAGTTAGAATGAAATTCTCATTTGGAATTCAAATTGAGAATAATGGAAATAGGATGGATATGGTAATTTAAAATTTTCAAAGCTCAATACCTGTACAATTTAATTTAATTCTATAAGAATACGATAGATCTGACAGATAAATGCTATTAGCCATTTAGATTACGTTATTACGTTATTATATTATCAATATCATTGCCACGAGATACGTAACCATGAAAACAACTAAGAGATAAAACATACTCGCCGTTATATTATTAAATGATAAATAGCTGAACTTTTTACATCGAATTCAACTTTGCTTCGTTCCTAATTGATACTCGAAATAAAGATTTATGTTTGTTGTTGCTCAAACTGCAAGAAAAATATTTCTACGATACGCAAGTTCTATATCATAGGAAAGAAGTAAAAATAATGAAGTAACAACGACAAAATATCTCAAATCAAACTCAACTTTATTTCCATCGTAATTATTACTCGAAATGAAGATTTATAACGCTTCGTGGTATAAGAAACATACTTCCACGTTAAGCATACGTCCTACAATGCAACAAAAATATAAAAATGACGAAGGATAATGAAATAATTTCTTAAATACGATTGGACGAATCTTTTGATGAAATTCTATTTTATTAATATCATTATATATTATACACTGAATATTCAACGTTGCGAAATTTTAGCTAACAAATAGCGGAGCAATTGGTCTACGAATATTTCATGGAAATATTAATCTGAAAGTTTTACAGTAGACAATTATATCGAACTTTGAGAATTATTATTAAAAATAAACATGGATAGTATTATATAGAAATATAGGCCGTAGGTGTACGACATAGTAACAACGTGTTCCAACGTAGCTTCGTTCACAGTACACAGATTCTTGTTCACGGCCATTCTCTCCTTTGTAGAGTGATTTTTGCCGCACGATCACCAGCTCACGTACCTACGGCTCTCACACGATTCTTGCATTATTCAGAGCCCTTTTGCAGCCTGTTTGCTTGACCATGCGTAGTCATAATGGCACAGCACGTGCTGCGTACCGCGTCAAAGTTTTGTTAATATTCTCACGCTCCTCAATTGCTTGGCTGGTAGATTGCGTAAGGGCAATCGAACTGCCTGTTTGTTTAAGATTATCGTTCGATAACTCAGAAGCTTCGTAAAGTAGCTGTGTATCTATTTGCGTATATCGACGATAAAAGGTGCTCGAGAAGGTTGAAAGAAGGTACTTTGATGAAAACAAGTTGCTAACATATATATTTTGGTAGTAAATTAGTACGCATTAGTAACGTTATATATTTATCTGACTAATCAATTTCTCAGTTTTTGTTGACGTAAGAATTTACGTAAAATTAGACGATTTTAAATGAAATTTTGAAACTGGTCATTTGACCGGGCCTGGTAACGTTAGCGTTAAATAAGCGAGAGAGAAGACGCATGTCGTGCTAAACTGGTTAGAGAGCACACGTTAAAGTGCGTTTACATGTCCTGTTCACGTTTCGTACGTACGGAACGTTGTGCTCCCATCGCCTGGGAATCATCGATGTTTCCCATACCCAAGCGTACGCGCCGTGGCATTCCTTGTTCCCACCGTAAAATCGTTGTGAAAGCAAACAGTTCCCAAACCGAGTCCGTGGGACCGATGTCCGATGACCGCCGCGTTTCCATTTCGATCGTTCGCCTGTTTCGCACGATAAACGTCGCGTGGGATTAAATCGAACACGCGCGCGTTTCCTGCCGATCGGCCAGAAGCCGAAACGCGGCATTCCGATTATCCGTACGCGAACAATTAGAATCCCAACGATATGTTTCGATTTTTCGTCGTATTCAAAGAAAAACTGACGAAATCTTTCGTGTAGGTTCTTCTGTCAAAATCGCGAAAGAACGAAATTTTCTTTTCAAAGTGTGCCTTTTCTTGTGAACGAATATAAACTCGATGTTAGTTTAGCTACCTTTTCGTTCTATCCGCCGTTCTCTTCATTTTTTGATTATTTCTATTGATCTATTAAATACAGCATCCACTAACTATGATAAATAAATATAATAGAAGAGAT
Organism: Bombus pyrosoma; assembly: GCF_014825855.1. NCBI lineage: Eukaryota > Metazoa > Arthropoda > Insecta > Hymenoptera > Apidae > Bombus > Bombus pyrosoma. The sequence continues at coordinate 1,612,230 of NC_057786.1, read as the reverse complement.
ATTTAAAATTCAGATTGATATTAAGATGCAAATTATTCGATAATTTATAGAAATTAATCGAAACGGAAAATCTGTATTCTTTTGCATATTTTATGAACCGATGCAGTGTTATTAGACTCACACTGTGCATTATCATACTCCAAAGACATTGAAACGCACGAGTAACGCGATAAATATCTTCTTCTGGAAAACGCTGCAACGTGCACGTACAATACGAAGATCGGGCGGTAAACCATTGGTATTTCAACAAGATAAAAATAATGAAACAGCTTATTTCAAATATTCTCCATTTTCCCGCGTTTATTTCAAATAAAATTTGCTCGCGACAGCAACGTGCGTCGTATCGCTTTCCGCTCGAAAAGCGGACGCCATCGCTGCCGCACGTCGATTTAGGAATTCCAAGGCGAAGCCAAATATTAGGCAACCCGATCCACCTTCGGGTTCTTCTCTCCTGATCCATTTTAACCGAATGCGCCACTTATCTAAGCGTCCGAAGGCAACTTCTTAACCCACTTTTCAGGTCCACCACCTCCACGTTTGCCATACTTGCCTGTCAGTTTACTTATTAATTTAGATTATGTCGTGCAAGAGCTAATTGCCACGAAACGTTAGACAGTTAGACGAGACGTAAATTCTTACACCACCGATCTAACGAGAAACGCATCCAGGTCTTTTTAAAATAAAATTCTCTACGATCAGCAAGTCGAACGTCATTTTCATTAAAAACACGATGGTCTTGTCAGTAAGTTTTTACACGTATTTGTAAAGAGACGGGTTGTATATTAAACAGGGAAGAGTGGTGGGGAATTATTTTAATTCATTCGCTATGATAAGAAGCAGAGTATGTCGAATGAAGCAGTATAATTTCTATTTGAGAAATTATACGCGTGGTAATAATATTTGCAGCGTACAATCGCATGTATAAATTGTTTGTGCGATGAAAATTTATAGTTTAAAAATTATGCTCTTAAAAAATATATAATTTAGAAATTATTTTATTCTAATGCTCAGATAGAATGTAATAATCCTAATTGTATCGATAAAATGATTTACCAAAGTGAATTTTAATATATTGCAAGAATCAAACAATGTTATTCTTAAACTGTACGGATATTTATGCAATTTAATGTCTCCAAAAATATAACTAAATAACTTACATTCGTAGCATCTAACTACGTTACAAATAATTATACAAACATTATGGTAACAACGCGAGCACGTATTCTACATTGAATATTCTGCATTATTTTTACACCTTCGAATTTCCCATCTATAGATAAATAAAATCTGCGAGCCACTTAAGACACTGTATTTAAAGAAATTGAAGAAAAAGACTCAAGTGGAAGACTCACGAGTCGTTTCCTATTGGTCGACGAGGATTTGGAGGGGTCATGGATTCCGACGAACGAGGCCTGGTTGCCTAAAATCTCACGATTAAGTCGGACAGGGAACCCGAACTCACTCACGAACCTTCTGCTCTCCTAATAAAGTGATACAGTTTATTGGACTTCTTCAAATCGGAATGCGGTGTGAGTGACACGATTATCTTCTTCGGCAAGCATCCGTCGCTCCACCAACTTCTTCTTGTCATTGTCATTGACAAAAAAGTCATTGAGGAAGCCGAGTATAGTACTGACGATATACTAACGAGACGCGTGCTGGCACGTGCGTTTCTTTCTATATATATGTGTATATATATACGTATATATGTGTGTGTGTTACTTAGGCTGAGATCAACCAACTGTATTTTTATACCACGCTGATAGACTCACTATGCTTGGTCGGCAAGTGCCAGCCGAGTGGGCAGAAAAAATGCGTCGCAGAACTAGAGTCGAGTTCCGCGTGAGTCACTCAGAACACTTCTTCAGTTTAGCTGACGCCTGGCTTTTTTTTTGTGTTTATACAGTAGCTCGTAAATGTATTCGAACGCGCACAGAAACTTTTTATACGAATATATTAGGAGCGTAAAAAATTTGTTGAAATTTCATCGACGCCAGGACAGTCTCTTTTTGTATGTCAGTTTAACGCTCTAGCGAATATTATTCCGGTATATAGACATATTTGATAAAATGTGCATTTTACAGGAGTGGAAAAAGAACTGGCGGAAGTTTCAATGATATACTAAATATAAGTCAGAATACAAGCCGTCGCGTGCTGTCATAAACACAGTATAATGTCCGTTTATTTTATCTGACGCACAGTGGATATGAAGTCACAGTATAGTACAGTAATGACGTCAGCTCGATTGACGTCACGTATAAAAGATCCACGAGAAGCTTGGGATTCACTTAATCGCAATACGCATCGGTTATACGTACAAAATGCCAGATCGAGATGTCGCCATCTCTTGTTTGAAAGCTTCCTAATTTACCAGCTACGAATAGATAATTTTTACCTTAGGCTACATTTTAATAAGACAAAGATTGCCCATGTAATTCGCGTGCATAATTAGTTACACACACATAGCTTAAATGTAAATAAATTAGCATTAGCTGCGAAGTATAATTACATAAATATTGTCTACATGGCGGATAGATCAGCAAGAAAAATTGGGAAAAGAATATGTAATTCGTTATAAATTATTTAGGTGATCTCATAAATTATTTATCCGTTAGCTTCACCAATAGCCCTTCAATTAAATAATTATTAACCAAAATCGACATCATCCACGGAAGCAACTATCGTTAATCGCGAATATATCGCACAAACAGTGTTTCAAATTTACCGTCCGCATGCGCCTTATATCCAAAAAGTACGACCAAGTACCTTACTTTATATTTAAACACATCGAGCGTGAAATATTTTAATTCTCGTTCAAGCAAAAATCATTTCCTACCCCCTGCCCTCCAAAAGGACAGCTCTACTCTTAACTGAAATATTTCCAATCGATATAAAGAAGCATACAGCAGCAAAAAAGCGAGCGGAAGGGCAAGACAGTCGAAGAGGCCATTACCGCACTGCCTAAAACGGCACCAGAGTGATCCTCTTGGCAGATTCTGCGACCCTGGTAAGGCTGTCAGCCAGGCTCATTTTTTCTCGGGACAGCCGAAAATTATTATCCATAGTCGAAGGATAATGGCCCTCGATGGTCCTCCAGCTGAGCAAGCTCGATGGCGAGAAAGCTCGCTCGGTTTGTTGCTTTCCTATTACAAAGTGGTATTTAACTCGCCTATGGCAGGTCACGTGGGAGAAGCTACTCGAACGTGTCCGATCGCGTGCCAAGTCCTCGGTTTCTAGTCGCCTAATAAAAAAATAGCCGCATTATCGATCTTCTGCCGATCGACTTTATCGTCACGGTTCGAGGTTGACGAGCATGGGAACCTCTGAGACGACTATGCTGGCCTGATCCGTGTCTCCTGTTAATATACATATCTGAGATGAACGTACGAATTCGCTTCGCTTGTGAGCGAAACTGTCAGTCAGTCACTTGCTCTTCAAAAGTTGTCTCGGATGAAATTTCATCCGACACGAATTTCGTTGCAACGTTATCGCCTCGTTAACGATACCGTCGCAATGCTATTTACAATTTTGTTGCTCTCCGCCTAATGGGATTTACGAAATGTCCTTAAGAACGACGTAAATTATATTTTTGAGTCGTATTTTTTTATACACGAGCAATTCATTTTTACTTCATTACGCTATTTTGAGGTGATCACGCTAATTACATGTTCTTGCTTCAATACTAATGTATTTTATTTATGGCTCTTGAGTTGGGTAGGTATTTCTGTCACCCTCCTGAACCAAAGTATTGACAACCATAACATTAATTATTAATTGGTTCTATATAAGATATATTGACGTCACGTCATCTATCTTTGCAAAGCTCATATTTTTGGCTCTATCAAATCAATTGCAATTATATTTTATTCAAATAATTGTATTTATTCATAGCCAGCAAGTAGCGTAGAAATTAGAAAATCAACAAAAATGGATTCACACTGAACGTTCAAAAAAAAAAAAAAGAAGGCTTCCAATATCATAGACAAGAAACAACTAGACATCCTTTAAAAGTGCCAATTTGTAGTTTTTTTTTATTACATGTTTGAAGCCTCGAACTTCCATTTCTGCTAACATGAATATATTTATATGTATACATATATCTACATATATAGATTACATTGTCAGCCTCATCGTAGACAGTTTTCTAACTTGCGTAACAGAATCTATCACGGAAGCTATTCTTATCGCAAATCTGCCGCCGATAGTGGAAGCAGCGTTGTTGTGTGTCGTCTTCGAAGGACGAGCCGAACCCTAAAGAGTTGCACACGTGCTATGTTAGCCTGTTCTCAAAACCAACCAAATTTAGACCGTTCAAAGGGAAAGGACTCGAAGCAAACCCTGGCGAACGAGTAGGGGATACGAGAAGATCGCCTCCGTCTAATTTTAATTATAAGACACGCTACTTGACCAAGTGGACAGACAAGTCGATAGTCCATGCCAGACTCAGAGGCTTCTGTTCGCCTGATAAGTGGTCAAACGAAAACAGTTGTCAGCCAATGAAACGGAATAAATTATCCCTTTGATACTCACCAGCGCGCACAAAGTAACATTTTGTTCTTTTTTCTTTTTTCTTTTTTTAGGGTCATATATTATACTTTGTTATCGCTTCGCAGAGTGATAATTAAATGTGTTGGTAATGGTAATTTAGCACCGTTTCGAGGGCTAATTGGGTAATTTCGAGAAGTTAAGTTGATTTTAACTGAGAGATTGTGTGTAGTTTATTTAACGGTGGTAAAAATTTCATAACTTTAGCTGCAACTTGCTTCATAATTTTATCACCGCAAAATAATTTCCCCATGGAAATGGAAAATGCCTCCATAGAATAAGCATCGTTTTGAGAATTTTTTTTACACACATATATATATAATACAAGATTTCAAGCGTAATAACATAATTCATTTCATATTATACCTATTAAATTGAATATTAAAGATTGCGAATTGTAAACTACAAATTGTGAAATCCTGTTCTACGTTGATCGCTATTTGCAACAATGTATGCTCAATTGTACTATCATATACGATATTATAACTAAATTGCGCGTAATATGGAAAATTTACAGATGCAAAAATACACAGAAAGCACCTAATAATCGCGAAATATGGGAAATAAGCCACAGTCTAAAATATCCAACAGGTAAATAAGATACTAACAATAGGTAAAGCAATTTCCTACCTAAATTCAATATTTTTCATTACATCGTTACAAATACGAATGTGCGTGAATATCATCGGTCTAATTACAACTGTTTGCGCTTAAATACCATTTACGCGTAACGATTAACCAATCGAGGGAAATTGAATCGTTAATTGAAAGGGCCATTCTCTGACAATATTTACTGTTGTTCGCAGGTCGCCAATTGACGGTGTTCAATAGTCAATCGACTATTCAAGTTGGTGGTCGATGGAATCGCAACAAAGGCAGAGTAGAGAGGTCGTTTTTGGGTATAATCGCCGGTCTCGTGGTAAATGGCGCTCGAATGTTGGAACTCGCTGCGGCCAAGGATGGAAGAATTATCACCAGAGGAGATGTTCAGTTATTACCTCCTGGAAGTCTGCTGGATCGTGCTGCTCCGTTGCAGAGGATGCAACAGGTAATCAAATTTCAAACAATATTTTACGCTGTCGTTGATCAGGAAAATTATGCACACGATGATGAACACCTGGAAAATTAAACGTAGAGAAATGGAATATAGAAAAATTAGAAAAATACAGAGGATAATGTATTTGCTCGCCTGATTTATAGTTATTTGTTGCTAACAAATTTGAAGAAGATTTTTCTAGTAATTCAATTGAATTGCTGCACTATCTTCTATTAATTTCGATCTTGCGTATTCGATTTTCATTAAAAGGATTACGTAAACGACGATTATGTTTTACACGGAGAGATGTTCTGTTTTTGAATGTTCTGTTTATGCCTTTAACTAGGTATTATTCACTGATAAATCATTCGCTAGCAGTGTTATATATATATATATATATATATATATATATTGTCGTGCGTTTATAGCGCGTTCATCAGTACGTTATATAATCGTAATTAATGATTTGTAACATCGGTTTGTGTAAATCGACGTGAAGTCCTGGGCTTAATTATGCTTACGAAGGGTTTACTCGTAATAACCGAATTCTATATTAGATATGAATATTAGAATATAGATATGGATAATCACATCCAAGATAGTGCTTCCTCATATTCTAATAAAATGAAACTGCCTTAAATTCATAAATTTTCACTAAACTGTATTTTACCTAATACTTTTAGTAATCATATTGTTAAAAATATTTAATTACCTGAAATATTAATAGCCTAGCCCTAACCCTAATACTTTTAATGATAATAATATTATTAAGACTATTATTAAAAGTTAAAATAATAATCTTATATACTATTTATATATTACTTAATAATAGTCTTATTATTAAAAGTATTAGTAAAAGTAATTAGTAAAAGTGACTATCATTTAACAATAATATTATTAACAATATTATTAAAAGTATTATTATTACTTTTACTATATATTATTTAATAATAATTTTATATACTATTTATATATTATTTAATAATAGTCTTATTATTAAAAGTATTGGTAAAAGTAATTAGTAAAGGTAACTATTATTTAACAATAATATTATTATTAACAATACTATTAAAAGTATTGTTATTACTTTTACTATATATTATTTAATAATAATTTTATATACTATTTACTGTACTAAACTAATATTAGTAAAAGTAATTAGTAAAGGTAACTATTATTTAACAATAATATTATTATTAACAATATTATTAAAAGTATTATTATTACTTTTAATAATATTATTATACATTATTTAATAATAATTTTATATACTATTTATATACTATTTAATAATAGTATCAACAATAATACTATTGTTAAATAATATATAATAATATCAGTAAAAGTAATTAGTAAAAGTAACTATTATTAATACTATTATTAAAGGTATTAGATATTTACAAACTGTTATCAATTATTCAACCAAAATTACATAATTGACGTAATATTTTCTTCCTTCATATTAACAGAAACAACGGTCCAACACTCGAGCGGAATGTACGGAATTTTTATTTAGTACGACGCAATAAATTTTCATATCTCTTTTCCACCGCAGACGCCGGCGTCCGGTTTCCCAGGCGTCATGGACGACCTCATATTTTCCGGTGCCGGAAGTGGTTGCGCCGCCGACGACGAGGACGAAGAATGCACGCCAATCTACGAGCCTGGTTCCGGTAAGTGTAAGTAACATTTCCAAAGGCCGTAAGTAATTCCTTCTGCACGCCTGCTCGCGGAGGAATTTCTTCTACGCGCCTAACTCGCCTTCTATCTACCACATATCCATATTTTATACATGTGCGTGCACGTTACACCAACTTCTCCTCGAACACGTATGACAAAGTTAATCGCACGATATTTTCTGTTTTGAGAGAGAACAATTACTCACTGCGAATTGTTGCCAGTCACGCGTCCACAAATCGATCTGCTCGACGAGAGAATCTCACCTAAGCATCCGATCATCTGGTCCAATCGCATGTGCATTTGCAAAATAATTTCCATCTCGATGTTATTGCTAGTCGCAGAAAGTTGCACCGGCTACTCCGACCATCTATTAATTAACAGACATCTTCGCAGATTGAGGAGAATAAAGTGGGAAGAAATTGAGGAGGAAGATAATTTCGCATGTGTGAACTGAAAATTAAAGCTGAATAGCCAAGTATATCTACATGTATATACATGTAACTACATGTATATACATCAGATACATACATGTAGATATAACTAATTTTTCATACACGACGAACGAACTCGAACGTTATATCATTCGATCGGTTGTGTCGTGGCGAGTAAAAAATGTCCTCACAACTTTTCCATTCGATCGCTCGTTTTCGAACTATTCGCGAAAAACTGCTCTCTCGCTAGTGGTCGTTTGCTCGCTACGTTACTATATAAGGACGCAACAGACGACGTCTAGCGTGTAGTATGAAAGGAGAGACGTTTAGCACTCCCCTAGACAAGGATGGAACACATATAAATGGTAAGGCACTGTCGCCTTTCGGCGGCACTTACCAGATTTTTTTTTCATTAATTGCCACACGATACAATTAATGAAAAAAATTAATAATTAATAAATTAATTATTCGACGTAAATTGAAAATGAGATTCGATGATGAGAAAAATGAGGAATTGAAATATAACGTTGGAAATTCGATGCTATCACTTTTGTTCGACGATATTATTTATGAAAGTGCTATTATCGATCGTAGTTGGCAGATTTTTCGACGAATACGTTTTGCGAAGCGATTTATTTAAAATAGAAATGAAGAAATGAGATCGACGGTGGGACAATATTTCGACAGAGTTTGGCAACTACGGAATCTCCGTTATCTGATATATTATTTATGAAAATGTTATCGATTATAAATATCAGAAATGAAATAAACATCGATGTGACAAGTCGAGATGATAGGAATTTCATTATTTGTTTCATCGATGATCGTTTTCGCACTTGTTTATTTTTTCAAACACTGCGATAATTTATAGAAATCAATCATTTCGAAAGCGCAGAATTCTCGTCATATAAATTTATTGTTCTTGTTCTGAATGAATAATACTGATAAATTATTTGAAATATAAAATACACGATATTTTATCATAAACAGCGATGCTGTGCAAATGCAATTTCCACCGGCCCTCTCAACATCACGTACATCGACGTAACATTTCGTTAAATAATCTAACTGTCATTTTCAGTTATCTCGTTATTACGAATAAAAAAGAAACGTGCATTAAATCTGCCCATCACTTAAAATCCTCGATCAAACGCTATTTATAATTATTCGAGACAGAACTAATTATTTCAAACGTCGATTATACGTACATTTGGAAATATGTTTGCAGAAAAATATCGATAAAAGTCAATTATTTATGTATGCGTGCAAACGTTAGAATATGTTGCTGATAGCTTCTGCGGATTATTTTATCTCGTATGAACTTTCCAGATATGTTTTTCACGATTAATACGCTTTGTTGAATTAATTACACTGCGTTACGATAATTATATTCCTCGTAATACTCGATGGTAAATAGCAAAATGCTATCTCAAAATATATTGGGTTGGCAACTAAGTGATTGCTGATTTTTTCATTAGGTGGTAATGACAATATCAGCAATCACTTAGTTGCCAACAAAATAGTCACTTCGATAGCAAATTCATACCATACATATCACAATATATCTTCATTAAGCGATAACTATATTCTTTGTAATACTTGATGGTAAATAGCAAAATGCTATCTCAAAATATATTGCGTGGCAACTAAGTGATTGCTGATTTTGTAATTACCACCTAATGACAAAATCAGCACTCACNTTAGTTGCCAACAAAATAGTCACTTCGATAGCAAATTCATACCATACATATCACAAAGTAGCCTCATTAAGCGATAACTATATTCTTTGTAATACTTGATGGTAAATAGCAAAATGCTATCTCAAAATATATTGGTTTGGCAACTAAGTGATTGCTGATTTTTTCATTAGGTGGTAATGACAATATCAGCAATCACTTAGTTGCCAACAAAATAGTCACTTCGATAGCAAATTCATAGCATAAATATCACAATGTAGCCTCATTAAGTGGAGAATTGCCTCGCATAACCATTCGAGTGTACCATAACGCAAACGAAATTGGCGATGAATTTTGTCTAACAAATCGATGGTGGAAATATCGTCGATGAGATATATATCTCTACAAGTGAAAATAATAGCAGAGCCGAAAGAGGGCAAAGGAGAACACACATGCACGAATGGGTTCGCATATCGCATGGCATGCCACCTTTTCGTCTTCATGCTTGCCCGGTTGTATCTTCGATTCATTTGCATATTTAGGATCCCTGGCTGGCGCCCCTCCTTTCTCTTTCCTTCGTCGACCTCCTCGTCTTCTCTGGCAGCCGGCTCGGAAATCTTCTCCGGCTGACTAAAAACTGAATTAATACGATCCCTTTAATAAAGTCGACGCGCACCGATCGTCACGGTATTACGAAAGCAGCCAGCTAACAATTAACAGCTGGCGCCGGGTAATTTTAGAAGCGCGACATTTCCAGCGATAATATCGAGTCACCTAGTATTTAAAGCATTGTACCGCAGAAATACGTATTTTTCTTCTTTTTCTTTCTTTTTTTTTTTTTTTTTTTTTGTATACGACAAAAGTAGGTTCAATAGTGAGAATTGTAATATTTAATCTACTTTATCTTTTACCTGTGTGTTTTCATTGTACATTTTACCTGCAGTGTTTATTCGTTTGTCAATGTGGCGCATTTTCAAGGAAGCTTCCCGCGGGAAATTTTAAGCAATTCGAATTTACACGCATACAAGCTCGGTATAGTTTAAGGGTTTTACCGAGAAAATTTCGTAAAGGTATCGGACACAACGTTACGAGATACAACACAAATGTAATGTAGAAATTCGTCAATGATTAAATACAATACGATATGCATAATAATGACGATACGTGAAAGAATATATTTCTGAAAATAGACAGAATGTTTATAGAAATTATACAGTTGAATGAAAGGTCGGCAGGATAATTTCCAACGCACGAGATAAAACAATATTCCTCCTGATAATCCTTAGACGTAGATCTCTGCTTTCAGAATAAACATCTTTATTATTTTACCCCAGTGTCTGATAATAATCTAATAATCCACTTGACAAAATATCATTTCTCTGTTTATTTTCTCGAGGCAGATCGAGTCCGCCTGTAATTAATAACTAACGTAACATAGCTTAAAGGTTAAACCTATTTAGGGCCACGGTTATAAAACTTACCCTCACACTTGGTCTAAATTTAGAATTAAACGAAACGTCGATAAACATTTTTCAGGACGGAGATTTTCCTCCGTGTTTTAACTTTCAATATAAATATACTCTGGTTTTTAACATATTTTCTACTGTCCTTAGAGAAACATCTGGATTACGATAATATTCCATGGAATTAGAACTCTGCAAGCGTATTGAGATTACGCTTTCTTTCCAAAGCGATGCACAGTATGAACCTGGACACACAGTCAGTCGGAATATTTCAAAAAATATAGTCGACATACTAAATGAATTATCCCGTACGATCTAAAGATTGTAATTAAGTCCTCCGCCTAAAATAATAAATAGCGCGAACGCGCAAGTATGAAAAGAGGAAATGTTAAAATAAATGAGACCAAAGCGCCATACGGATCAACTATAGCTTACAATTACTCGTAATTCGATATTCACATCATCGTTTTATCTTTTGCCCCAACAATAGCGCGAATTACGTCAATTACAACCGTTCCAATTGTACCCTCAACCATTCAACGGTCCAATCATCTCTCGAATCTTGAAACGAAAAAAAAAAAAAAAGAAAGAAAAGAATGAAAAAAGGAAAGACCTCTTCACTCACGGGTTTGATACAACTAATATCCCGATCGCCGGGTTAATAATATCATTATTTCCACTCGTAGCCCGTCGATGCCTGTCATCCATCGAGCGAGGATCGGCGCGCGTAGCCCGGAATGATACGGTTGAAAATGAAAATCCGGCCACGTTCCCGTGGCAACCGAATTGAAAGCTGAAACGAGCCTGATATCGGCCAACAAAATTCCCCAATCAAATACGCATTCTATCTCCATTATCGGCCCTTTCCCTACGCCGCCGCCGCCGCCAGCCCGGTAACCACATTTTCGTTTTCCGTTACACCGATGACGCAAACCGTGGCGAGAACCACGCGATCGTACGGAAATTATGCGAGCGTCGTATGCCATCCTACGCAATTTCAATAATCGTTAACCCCATTTTCTCTCTCCTTCTTCGCAGACGACATAATAACGCCCGTCTACGTCGCGCCAACGAGGTCGCCGACGACGTTCAGGCCGAAGCATCACAAGGAGGACCTTCAGCGTCCGTCGTGCGACGACGAGGAGGACTGCGAGGAAGGCTCCGGGGAACCCGTCACCACCGAGGAGATCTTCGTCACGTCCGCCACTGGTCCGTTTCATTTCATTTTCATTTCCTTCTGTATTTTCTTTTTGTCGGTTTCGTGCGACCTTTTTACACTTACTTTGATCGTGTTTTACTCGTGAGCTTGCAGCTATGGCCTGGTGATTGTTGACCAATGGTATTAATCGGACTAAACTTGTTAAGACATCCGTTAAACGTTCCCGTCCACGTGGCAAAATGACCAACGACCATACCAGCGGTGGCTTAACACTTTGACCGCCACGCCGAAAACACACGTTTCGCTCGGGACGCCACGGAAGTATTTTTATTATTCATGGAACGGCAAAATAATAATAAATTGATGATGTTCGAGCTGGCAACTAAGTCGGAGCGCCGCTCAGGATGGCAACTAAGTCGGTGCGCCGCTCAGGATGGCAACTAAGTGAGTGCAGGTGGTTCTTCAAACGTTCAAAGACCTTTGAACGCTGATCAGATATTTTTAATCGCTTTGATTATCTCATTTCAGACAAATTCCTTAGACTTGCCATTAATTCGCTACAAGCTTCTGCCACGGTGCTATTTCCTATCGGATGTGACGCGATCGATCGTCATCTTCGCATTGCAAACGTTGCATAATCGTTGAACATGCTTCTCGAACAAGCAAGCACATGTGAAATTCATACTCGTTAGAGTTCTCTTTAATGCTTCTTATCAAACCTTTCTGATAAGACTCGGATTACGTAAAAATCTCCCCTCCTATGTACTCGCCGCGAACTTTCACCTGTGCAGGAATTTTGGCCGATTTTTCTCCTTCTTTTCTCTGTTTTTCTTTCTCCTCTTCTTTTTTAGTTTCCTATTGTTTGTTGTTTTCGGAACACTTGATTTGCCTATACTCACAACGAACCATACTATCCCAGGTATTGATCCTCCGCGCATAGTTTCCTCTCGTTCATTTGCTAGTATGCGCTACGTGCTCATGCAGGCGGAGTATTTCCAAGACTCGTGTGGTTTCCCAAGGCTCGACGCGCCGGAAATTCGTCTGATGGTCTTTTCCAAGAGCCACGGTTTTCGTATTCCCTTCGCAATGGCTTTACAGAGCATTGTCGATGAAAGAGACTTCTTGTTCAGAGAATGCTCGAGAGGAGTTTCCATTAAAGCGTATCTAGTTCGAGAAACATTTCCTGCGCACGATTCTGTCACTCGACCCAAGTACTCCTTTTCTATTACTGTCGTTACATCTCTGCATCGTTCGACGATGCTTCTTTTCTTCTTTTGCTTCCCACTCCTCGTCTCTTTCTAATTCCGCCAGTTCAAAGACGCTACAAGGATCATTTACGAAGCTGTTGATAATCTCTTCGAGCTCCTCTCGTCTGTAGAAATAGAGCCGCGATCTTTTTGATGTTGGAAACGATCTCTCTTGCTTTATGCAAGTCGAAGTGGAGTACGCGTAATTAAAAGCTAAAGGGAAGAATAGAAAACAATTGCCTTTAGTCGGTTCTAGTAGAACGATATGAAAGTATCGGACGATTAAATACGATGATTAAAAACGCGCCTTTCTGTACGAGATATTTTAGCACGCGATGTATTCCCGATTTCTTCGTATCTTCCTATAATCTAGAATTCATCGAGGTAAAACAATAGATTCCACGAACGTCGAAAATCAACTATACATGTAATAGTTGATCTGTCAAATATTGTTGTTGTTAAATATTGACAACGAAATTTTCCCGTCGAACAACGTCGAGGATCGCGCGCGCGATGAAGAACAGTCGATGAAAATCGCAAGCAGCCTCCGGTGACGTTCCTCTGCACGCACCACCGCATTAATATTTATTGCTAGCCAGGTAGAATTCGCTGTGGAATCGTCTACTTTCCTTTGCGCTGTTCGTAATCGAAGCAAATCGAGTTCGTCGAGCTTTGAAACCATTAACGTGAATAAATGAGAAAAAGTGGGAAAAGAAGCTAACGAAACAGAAAAAAGAAAAAGAAAAGAAATGGAAAAATGGGGAAAGAAGATCGAGGCACGCATGGAAACTCGTTATGGAAATACTTGGCCCGTGGGCGTCCTCTTCATCTGCATATCCCTCAACTTGATGCGGCGAAAGCTCCGCCAATCCCCACTGCCACTGGTTTAAGTTGACCGTCACGAAAATAGCACTCCCCCGTTCGACGAGATCGTTGATGCGACTTCTTTTCAGTACGCCGCTCTTCATCGCGGAATAGGAAGCTCCTCTTCTTCGCTGGCTCGCCGCTCGTTTATCACGGTTAAGGCAATTTCGCGTCCAACGTCGAGCAAAACGCTCGGAACAACCTTCGTGAAGTTCGTTTCTCCATTTTACTATTCCATTTTATCACCTTATTATTCATTTTCATTCACCAGATTCACCTTCCACGAAATCCTGATTCGGCTACTTTATCGCGCGATTGAAGCTTCGCTGCAACGTAGCTTGAGCAAGTTTGATTAATCTCGTTGAAGTAATTGCATCACGTAGGGAAAAACTGTAGTGTAATTTGATCGAATGGTAGCTGCCGATCGATCGATTTATGGGCTTCTGTTTCAAATGAACACGACATTGTGTTTCACCTATCGAGAAAGTATGGACAACCCTGTTGGAGTAATTGTATCATACCATGTATGGAGAAATAGTAGCGTAAAGTAACTGGGTTGAAAAGAGTAGCTTTCGACCGATGGTTTTATGGTTTCTTGCTTTATCCAAATTGTTTCATCCAAAATCGATGTTCTTTTCGATTTTTTGAGGAAGTTTGAGAGTCTTCTAGAAGTAATTGTATCATACCATAGTAGCTTAAAGTAACTGGGTCGAAGAGAGTAGCTTTCGACCGATGGTTTTATGGTTTCTTGCTTTATCTAAATTGTTTCATCCAAAATTCATATTGTTTCGTATAAAGTCGATGTTCTTTTCGATTTTTTGAGGAAGTTTTGAAGTCTTCCAGGAGTAATTGTATCATACCATGTATGGAGAAATAGTAGCTTAAAGTAACTGGGTCGAAGAGAGTAGCTTTCGACCGATGGTTTTATAGTTTCTTGTTTTATCTAAATTGTTTCATCCAAAATCGATGTTCTTTTCGATTTTTTGAGAAAGTTTGAGAGTCTTCTAGAAGTAATTGTATCATACCATAGTAGCGTAAAGTAACTGGGTCGAAGAGAGTAGCTTTCGACCGATGGTTTTATAGTTTCTTGTTTTATCTAAATTGTTTCATCCAAAATCGATGTTCTTTTCGATTTTTTGAGGAAGTTTGAGAGTCTTCTAGAAGTAATTGTATCATACCATAGTAGCGNTAAAGTAACTGGGTTGAAAAGAGTAGCTTTCGACCGATGGTTTTATGGTTTCTTGTTTTATCTAAATTGTTTCATCCAAAATTCATATTGTTTCGTTTAAAGTCGATGTTCTTTTCGATTTTTTGAGGAAGTTTTGAAGTCTTCCAGGAGTAATTGTATCATACCATGTATGGAGAAATAGTAGCGTAAAGTAACTGGGTTGAAAAGAGTAGCTTTCGACCAATGGTTTTATGGTTTCTTGTTTTATCCAAATTGTTTCATCCAAAATCGATGTTCTTTTCGATTTTTTGAGGAAGTTTGAGAGTCTTCTAGAAGTAATTGTATCATACCATAGTAGCGTAAAGTAACTGGGTTGAAAAGAGTAGCTTTCGACCGATGGTTTTATGGTTTCTTGCTTTATCTAAATTGTTTCTTCCAAAATTCATATTGTTTCATTTAAAGTCGATGTTCTTTTCGATTTTTTGAGGAAGTTTTGAAGTCTTCCAGGAGTAATTGTATCATACCATGTATGGAGTAACTGGATTGGATAGTAACTTTCGACCGATGGTTTCATGGTTTTTTTCTTTCATCTGAAATCGATATCGTTTCATCTATCGAGAAAGTTTGGACAGCCCTGTTGTAGTAATTGTATTATCCTATCTATTGAGAAATAGTGGCGTAAAGTAATTTGGTTGGCTAATAGCTTTCGACCGATGGTTTTGTGGTTCCTCGTCTCATCTAAAGACCATATTGTCTCATTTAAAATTGATATCGTTCGATATTTTAAGGAACTTTGAACAATCTTGTTGAAGTAATTGTAAAGTAATTTGGTTGCACAACAACTTTCGACCGATGGCTTCATAGTTTTTTCTTTCATATAAAGCCGATATCTTTACATTTTTTGAGAAAGTTCTAACAGCCTTGTTCCAGTAATTATACCGTACGTATAAAAAGATAATAACCTAAGGTAATCTGGTCGAATAAATGTTCTCGATCGATGATTATTAATTTAATCTCAATATCATTGCATCCATTAATTTCAATATCAAAATCCTGTCATATTATGCACAGATAAACGTGTGATAGTTTTCGAATATGATAGTCTTCTATTTAATCTTCAATTATCATAGGTATTTACAAGACTCTAAATTAGATTGCTTCATTCATAAAACCAATTAAGATCTAACAGACTATTGCGAGTTTGACGACGAAATTACTTTTTTTCCAGAACTATTCTCAGTGTAATTTTTGAGGGCAGCAGACGCTTCGATCGACGAATCCTAGTCGTCGGTTAACGAACCTACCCGGTAGACATATTGTAACTAGTTCAACCGCGAATCGATGGCGAACGTTGTAAAGCGAGCTTTCTGCCTCGCATGTTATGTTTCGTGTGTGCGCCGACTTACAATTAGTCAAGGCTGTTTCTTTAACGATCATCGACCCTACGAACACGTCGACTGGCATTCCGATTCTAATCGTTTCGTATTCCTCCAGCGATAAAACGAATTCTGCTTTGAAACAAAAGTGAAGCTTCCTGGGACGCGGAGTCAGTGCGTTTAGAAAAATAGGTGTTTCCAGTAAAACGAGTATTTTAAACAGAATTTAATACCGTGACAATGTTAGATATTTAGAGTATTTAAAAAGAACTCAGACGACAAATTACTCGCGCCTCTTCATTCTCTTCACTTTCATGGATTCTCCAAGCATTCTCATGAACTTCGTACCTCGTGAACTCCCGTGAACTTTCCACTGTCGGCAAAGCAAGGCGAGTTATCTCTAGTGTTATACAAAATTAACGCAAGTTGCTAGTTGCTCGACTCAGCTTAATTCAGCCACTTCATCATTAACTAGTATCAAACCTACTTCAACCTCGGACGAACGTCAACCAACCGGCCAACTTTTCTTCCTTTAACTCTGCTACGTGCTTTCCGTCATCCGACGATCTCTTCACGCGTCTAAATCAAACGCGTGATGTTTGTTGAAGATTAGCAGGCAAAAGTATCTCGCAGACTGTAGTCAGACTAATTTCCCCAGAACCGTTGCTCCACGAGTATAGTTCTATGCATAGTTGTTGCGATAGTTGCATAAAATCTGTTTGCTTGAAACGTCGTATCTAGCATTTCTCCATCAGCCGAAACATTTTAAAACGCCTGAAATTTCTCGTGTATTTTCAGCCCTTAAACCGAGTCGTACCACGTAGACTGTTGCGAAATTCTGGCTAAATATTTTAATCCTATTGTTCTGACCGGGTCTGTAGCCGAAATGAATATTACATTTCGCTAGATACTATCTGAAGCTTGCAAATATCGCATTTTGCAATGCCACTCGTTACACGAATAAATTAAGAGACCTAAGAAAAGGATATGGGAAGCGAAGAGACGAAGAGAAGAGCAGAATTAAATGGAGCGAAGGCAATCGTGGCAAACAGTGTAATATAAATCGTCAGCTTCGAAGTGACTGAGAGGAACAGGAAAACTATACCCAGCGATCGCTTGTAATCAATTCTTCGTGAAAATAGAAGCCAGATGAGGACCTAACGATCGTCGATTCTCCGTCAGACCGAGCCATATTCTTCGCCAATTACGAAACATAACGGTGAAGGTTGTAATTAGGAAACATCGCCAGGCCGAGCTGCAAGCACGAGGCACCCGGCGTCTGAAATTTCCCGGAAACTTTCAACCCGTTTTACGTAAACATGTCTATGCGCGTGTCTATAGTGGCATGTTTGTCACGACGTTACGAAAGGGCAGAGCGAAAAAGGAAAGCAATTAACCGGTCGTAGAGCGAAGTTGTATAGAAACGCGTATATACAGAACGCAGTAGACGATGATCGGTATGCGTGCGTGAATGATCGAACGGTTGTCCCTGGAAGCCAGGAAACACGAGTCCCAGAGCGTGGTTGGGTGCTCGCAACGTGGCTGCTGGCCACGCACGCGTGAATATCGCCGGCCTACGCACGCGTAAATATTGTCGGTAGCACGTTACTACCCCATCCCCCTGTTCGAGCCAATCGGATACACGTAATTGCAGCAGCCGGCTGACGCTTCCCTCTCTATCTCTGTCTGTGTTTCTCGTTTCCATATCCGAAAGCAGACTCGAGCTCGGTGGCGTACACGACGGGCCGCGAGTACACGACCAGCCACATCAGCACGCAAACGTCTCCAGGCTCGCCGTCGACATCGACCCGGGACATCGTCACCGACTCCGTCCAGTACAATGTGTCAACCACAGACCTCGAAACCAGCCACGTCAGGTGAGTTTGCCAGTTGCTCGCGAGGACAACCGCGGCGACGTTGGAACCTCGCCGCCACACGGATTCCTCTAACTCGTCCGGGGTTCGTTGTGCGTGCACGTCTGCTGCGTTTCCGGCGACACGTCGGTTCCGGCGTCGTTGCTCCGCGGCAATTTTCAACCGTTTCCGTCGCCATCGAAACGTATTCCATTTTTCTTCTAACTTTTGCTTTCGCTTCTCTTGTCTTTTGGTTCTTTCTTTCTTTTTTTTCTGCGCCATGTGGATGCACAGGGTGTACTTTCGTTGCTCGACCAGAAGTTTGGAATCGCTACAGAGTGTTGTACGGGAGGTAGCGTCCTCCGCGAGTTTGCAGAGATCGATCTGGGATTTTGGTTTCGATACCTAGGGGAGCTCTTTCGTTGGAAGTTGGTCCAAGTGAGAGAACTACGCGGATGTCTGTAACGTTAATTTCGAATCGACCGTGGAACTTGCGAAGTGATACCGGGTTTCTGGTTTCTTTACGTGCCAAAGGTACTTCGGTTGCTTTAGGAGCGCGCTGCGAGTCACAAGTTTCCGATCGTTGCGACATGTTGCTGGGGAAAATTTAAAAGACCAATTTGGTTTCAAGATCGCGTTATCCTCGCAAAGTCTTTTGTTCAAAATCTGTCGTCTCTGTAACATTTTCATTTCGAAAATAATAAAAGTGAGCAAAGCAATTCGAAATTTCTCATTTCACTGGCGATCGCTTCTCGGATTCTCAGCGTACCTTTTTGTCATTATGACAGCTGTGTATATATAGCGAGAAATATATCGACAAATTCTTTCCTGCACACGATCGTTTAACTGTATGACTTTTCTAACACTGTCAGAGACACGTAAATTTATTTTACGCTATTTTTTAGTTACTTTCGCTACGAAAACGATAGGAATGAAACGAGAGATTTATCGAATGGAGGAAATTAGATATTGTATTATGTACGTTTTTCACGCCTTTATTTTATTACGTCCGATTTATTTGACAGAAGTTTCGTCCACAGATTGCGCTTTATTTTTTCGAGGAAATGGAAAAACTTGCCAACTGTTCTCGCGCCAGGGAGCTTTTTCTCTTTTTTTTTAACCCGCTGTTAAACGACGTATATAATGTGGCTTAACGTTCTAATAATAATACGTTGTTCCATATCAAAGGAATTGATTTTAGGGAAACAATAATAACGTGTTTATGAAGTAATCATGCAGAATATCTACATAATTATAATTATTCGGACATTAATTATTATAGAGCCATAGAATATCTCGCGAAAGCATTGGTCGATGGTTCGAGCATATAAAAATATATATTTGCAATTTTTAATGTACTTTGTATTCCCTGCTGATGCAGCACGCGCAATTTTTCGTAACTCGTCTTTAATTTTGTAAAAGCGTTTTTAATTATTACACAAAATTCCAGAGTTACGGAGTTTGATGTTAATTTGATTAACATCATTTGATTTGTCAATTTGATTAATTAAGAGTTTCAACTGATTCATCCGATCGAACATTTAAAATTGGCGGTAGATTTAGCTGCTGGTCGAATTGTTCGAGACGAAATTGATCGTAGCAATAGTGTTCGCAATTTCCTTCGTTGTGATCTTAAAATTGGACGAAAGATTAGCAATCATTTGCTGATTACTATGAATTCTCAAATACATTCGGAGGAATAAATTCTCGTAGCTGATATTTCGAATGATAGTTCGTTTTTAAACAACGCGTTAACGTAAATTAATGGTCACATGGTTATTCCGTAGCTTAAATATTATAGTAACGTCGCATAATCTTCCACTTTATCAAATTTTCCACGCGCTTGCCGCGAGAACGTTCTCAACGAGGACGACTGGAAATATCTCAATTTTCCTGTATTTTCTTCGCTTAACGACTTCCCTCTCGACAGAGAAATAAAAATACCAGTTATCTGCAAAATTATTGCGAAAAGCACCATTGATAGAATCAACGAATTATAAAAATGTAAGACAATGGTCACATGAATTTTGGGAATTTTTCAAAAAATTAAACGATCGAAAAATATTAATTTTCCGTGAAATTGACAAATTCGAGAATTGATAAAAATACGGCAGAAGTTCGTTTGTCCGAACCAGTTTTTGTTCACTGTCAGTTAGGCGAACTCGTAACCGAGTAACTTTATTATCCGAAATATTTTCTCTCCTATCGGATAGAACAACTAGTATCGTGAAAGCGCGATAGGCAAAAAATAATGGAAACTTATTCTCAATAAATGGAATTGTTCGAGCTTGCATGCCTCTAATCAGAGCTTGTACCAATATAGCGACTGGTTTTACATTTATATCTGTTATATCATATATATATATTATCTATAAATTAAAAGTCTTCGATTTTGTTATACATAAATTAACATGCATTTGCTGCATGAACTTGAAAGTACGTAACTCTGGTATCCGATATGAAAAACGCAAGAAATTGTATAAAATTAATTTTTAGAAATTCGTTGACCAGTTGGCTGTTTCTGACGAGTATACTCGTCGTGCGTAAGCTGTAGTTACAATTTGCTGTTCAAATTGCAACATAGTAAACTGCGATAGACTTGAGTAACAAAATTAAGAAATAAATCGGTCGTTTCGTTACAACTTAATTGCGTGTTGCAACAACCACACGCACTCTGTGTTCCTCGAGTATACTCGTCATCGCTTGCACGCATTTATTAGCCACGCATTTTAGCTACAAGCTTTCCAAACAGCTCGCAACCGGTTAGGTCGTTCGTTCGGAATTTTTCATTAAGCGCTCGATTGTTACGTTCAATTATCATACTCGATATCGCGTAAACGATAAAGATGATCGGATATTCCGAGCATTCAGGTGACAGATACTAACAATCACCCGTTTCGAACGTTGCAGTAGCGTTGTGACGCAGAGATCGAGCACCGTGACGACCCAAACAACGACCACGGAGATGACGGACCCACCTCCACCGCCTCCACCGCCCATCTACCCGCCGATGCCGACGCCGCCGAAGAACAACAACAACAACAAGAGGATAACGTCCGAGGCGGCAGAGAACGCGGCGCTGATAATCGGCATCATAGCCGCCGCATTGATCGCCATCGTGCTCATCATTCTCATCATTCTCAAGTTCAAGAATCGTCCAGAGACCAGCTACAAGGTGGACGAGACGAAGACCTTCTGTCAGGACCCGAACGCGGCGCTGCTCGGCGCCGCTGGCTCCGGCCAGCCGTTCAACGGGCCCATGAAGAACGGCGCAAATGGCAGCAAAGCGAGCAAGAAACGAGAACTGATAGACATCAAAGAGTGGTACGTGTAGAGACGGCCAGCCTTCGAGATCCACGCGTCCGCTTGAGTGGCGCACGTGCTCTTGAAAACCTCGTGGCTAGGTGAACACGCGAGTCCAAGAACTTGACGAGGAACGTGTGACAGCCTCTTCTTAGGTCCTTCGTTGGTGCTAGGGGAACTATTTAGCTTTAGTTTTTCGACGCGTTTCTCCACGAACGTTAGAACGGGCTGTGTTCCTCGCGGATAAACGCGGCGAACGAGAGAGGAGACTGCGCCCGAGACGAGTCGTCTCGAGCGATCTTCGCAGACGTCGTGATGCGATCGTTGTTCCGGCGGGACACGACCAGACAGGCAGCGTCCGATGACCGTCCGTCATCGCGCTGGGAAAATCCCATCTCCTCCGTGTCTCAGCCGCCGGTCAACTTTAGGTGAATCAGCGTTATAAGCATATCCAATGTTATATCGATGGAGATGAAGCCTGGTCGACGCTGTGCGCGACGATCCCGTCGGCGGAGGCTGCGCGCGTCCAGGATGGAAGACAACGAGCGGTTCGAAGCTCGCTGCGGCGATCGGCTTAACGACGGGACGAGACCGATCGCGTCGACCGGAAAGGCAGAGGAAGAGGAAGAGGCAGCCGAAGAAGCAACGCAAACGCGAAAGAGAGAAGAAGGGAAAGGGATAGAGGCACGGAAGGTGCGTTGCGGAAGGATGTATCGAATGGTTGTGCCGATTGAAAACGTGTCCGAGCGGCGGCGGACGTGGAACATGGCGTTGTTACTCTTCGTCAGAGCGACGCTCGGCTTTAGTTGCAGCACTTTGTCGGCGCTAACGCGACGTCGAGCACAGGCGACGCGACTCGAAGCGTCGAGTCCTCGAAACACCAAGCGCGCCACTTGCACGAAAAAAGAAAAGAAATTGAAAGGGAGGGACGAGTATTCTCGCGCAGGCTCGTAAAATCAAACTTCTTCCTCGTCGCTAGATATGTTGTTAGTTGTATATTCGTTGTACATGGACAGGTTCATCGCGCATTCACAATAGCATTCAGGTGCACGATGATCCTCCTCCTTTAGGTGAAGCGTTCGAGAGGAGAAACGATCGTTCGAGGAGACGTAAATTGTGCGCGCCACGTATTTCGAGGATCGGCGAAGACCAACAGAGGAAGAGCAAAATTCGCTTTCGTTCGGACGTTGCCGTGGTCCATGAAGCGCGAGCGCAAAGCGACGAGAAAGTGTTGGAATTAACGCGCAAGAACGAAAGTATCGATACGAACGATCCTATCTAGCGATTAATGAACTTATTGTTGTATAGAAGAAAGCAAAAAAAAAATATATATATATATACATACACGATATTTATCGATTATGTTATGCGTGTAAATTGTTTATTAAATTATAGATTTTATTAACACAACAATGGAAGAGAGCGTGCAGATACGTGTTACGGTGTGCATGATGGAAACGGTATGAAAGGGATGAGAGATAGTCCGCGTTGTTTTGTTTGAATATAAAGAAGCGACTCGAAGTAACGTCGGTGTATTAGCCGTAAATTTAACGCGTTCTTGCGGGACGCGGACATTGTAAGCTGTAAGTGATCGCGCGCGGAAACGCTCGGAGGACACTGTCGAAATAGTAAATGACACGTAGCCATGCGCAGATCGATGCTTATACGTATACACAGGGTGTGAACGCAGTATTGCCAAACAAAAAAAAAAAAAGAAAAAGACAAAAAAACGAATCAAGCTTGACCGGTGTTTAACCCTTTGATGTCCGAAATCGCCACCGCGCGTTCCTTCCTCGTGTCGCTTTATCTCGATACTTGTGCGGCATAGTCTTTATACTCTTCGTGGAAGACCATCGTTGTTTCCTTTGCAGAGAATGGTCAGTCTTGTATCTTCTTGCTTGCGCCTCGCGATCCTTCCTTTCGTTCGACGTTTCGCGTCTCTGTCGGATAGTCCGTCGGATATCCCGCTGCATACCTTGAGAAATAAAAACTGTCAAGCGAAATTTCGCTGCGCGTACATTGTCAAACAAAGGGCTGCAAAGGGTTAATTATACTGGCGCGTCGCACGAACTCCATTCCATGGATATTCGAGGCCGTTTCGATCCAGCTCTATCCGCCTCTATAGAAACTCTCCGCGGGCTTCTCCTCCGGCTTCCAGCCGACAGCGGCATCTCTTCTTACGATGCACCTTGCCATCCGAAAGCGTAGCTTGCCCCTTGCGCGACCAAAGTATAATTATCGGCGAAATACTCTATATTTTCGTATCACGCTGCTTGGTGTTCCCGGCTTTCTAACGGGCGTCTGGTCGAGACTGGTGTTCGTACCGCAACTACGTGTACATTGAAATTACTGTTCTACTGTGTGTTGAACCGATAATAAATTTAAGACAGATATCCTATAGACTATCGATGCTTTAATTTCCGTACTATGTACGTTCCAAAGCTCTATTTTCATTTGTTATTCGTTTATTTTACTCGCGTGTGAATGTTCGTCGTTACCTGCGGCATACGCTTCCGCCAAATTTTTAAACCGACCAGGGCACGTTATCACGTGAAAGCAGCACCAGTCTGGACTAGCTGACGATCCAGTTGGTTCGTAGATCGCGTCGATTACGCGCGTGTTTCAACGTCCTCGTCGACCAACCTGAGCCAAATTGCTACTCGTTGCCGTAATTCGGTCGTCTCTATCGCTGCTGAATTACCTAAACTCCCGCTGGGATTTCCTTAAGCGAAAGCGCTCGTCCAAATGTCCCGCAGTCGGCTAAAGGACGTCTCTCGATGAAGCGTGTCGTCCGGAAAAGAAGGAAGAATCGCAGAATCGGTGAATGGATTCGCGGATAAGCAATAATGAAACGTGATACTGACAAGAAGGGGGGATCTGTAAGTTCAATTAATTTAAAATCATACTCGCCTGTAAACTGTAGACGTGCGTCGCCCCACAGCGATCGACCATTCGTCGAAACGGCAAGTGCCAGTGTGTGGCTCTGAAAGAAACGAAAGAGAAAGAGAGAATGTGAAGATGACGCTTAGGCAGGAGATAGAGAGGAGGAAACGTTCTCGTTTCAGCCACGAAATTGATGCTGAGAACGAGATGCGAAGAAAACGTGCGATCGTTAAAAGGCTTCTAAGTTGTGCAATTATTGTAAAATGTTGAAACGTATGCCAAGAACTCGCCACTTGATCCACGCACGGCGCGCCTCGAACATCGTGCGACGTCCTGAGTCTCGTTTCAAGCGAGGAAATTTAAAAAAAAGTTTGAAGGAAGAAAAAGAGAAGAATAGGAATTTTCTCAGCCTCTTCGTTACCTCCTCTCTCTCTCTCTCTCTCTTCCACGAAATGCAACGATTATTTCAATCGCTACGTGTTTCCACCTTCGAAGAGATTGCACGGTGGCTAAATGTTCGAGGAACGCCGGCAACTTTGTTCTCTGTTCGCTACTGCACCTCGCACCGCTCTCTCGAACGACTCGCGGAGAAAGTTGGTGGAGGATTTTCTTATCGGATTTATCGTAGTACCTGTTCTTGTTGATTCCACGGCGTGCGACTCTCGCTAACGAGTGCGCTCATTAGTCTCGTTATCGTTGCGATTCGCGTTGAACGCGCCTCGATGCGCGCCCCTGCGACCCTGCAAAACTTCGTTCTCGTTATACTTCAATTATCGCTTCGATCGCCAACGATAAACGCGCTGTTATCGCGTCGCGGGTCAAACGCAGGCTACCGTTTTCCAGTATCCTGGCCGCTGACACGCTCTCTTTTTCTACTCACGTTCCGCGTGCGATTTTTACTCCATCGATCGTCCGATTTCTCTGCTTTTATCAGACGCCAATTTTTCTCCGTCGTTGCGGCTTCTTTATTCGAATTCTCACCTCTTCTCATCCGCCACGAAGCTTTCGAACGTTTTCCACGTAAGCAACTAACTTGTACAATTAGCGATTCGACGTCTACGACGAAAGTCTAAGATCGGCAAAGTCCAAGATATCACGCGGATGTTTCTTTCTCGGACAAGCATCGCTTTTCCGGTCGATCGCGCAAGCGACTCGACCAGCGTCCTCGAACAGGACGACGGTAGCGGAAACTTGGTGAAGCGTCACCTTCGATAACGTCGGAGTACAGGCTCTCAGGGAAGCACGATTAACGCGTTTTAATTAGAAGAAACTCCGAAGCCGGGGTCGGAACCGAACCGAACCGACCACGGTTCCAACGCATATCATAAAACGAAAGACTCTTCGACCGATCCGATCGGCCGTTTCGTACGACGAGAGAGGAAATCGATGAAAAGGCGAATCGAAAGTATCGCGGAGGCGAGTCACGGTATTTCTCGCGGTCTATCGCTGCTGGATCCCGGCTTTCTCTCTTTCCTCTTTACGAAAAGTAATAGTTGACCGATCGTGCGGTAACCGGGAAAGAAACGATTGCTCGCGCGGAAAAGCATTGCTAGGCACGCGACCGAAACTTCTTTTTAAACTCTCTCTCTGTCTTTCTCTCTCTCTCAATGATCGAAAAAAGGAAAGGGGAGAAATGAAAGTGAAGAAAAAATATGGCGAACGAAAACATTTCGAAACACCGTAATCGCGCAAGAACTTGATGAATCGAAATATAGCACGATCTTTGCCGATATAAAAATGTCGCGAGCTTTCCAACTCTCCGCTTTCTTCTTATCTTCCTTCTTCTTCTGCTTCTTTTTTCTCTGTCTCTTTATTCTCTTCGTCGTTGGTTTCTTATTCACGCGATATCTCGTCGAATCGGTTCGATCGAACAAACCGGTTTACGCACGACGCTTAAAGATGGCACGACGATCTTCGCTTCTCGACATCGCCACAGGCGTCGCGCCATCGACATCGATCGTAGGCTATAAAAATCGATAAGTCGATGTGGATTTCGTGTATTTACGTGGCTAAAGTTGAGTGGGCAGTCTTAACGATATCGCATCGTAACATCGTCCGACGCAGCATTTTTCCGATTGTCCATTCTGCGCGTAGAAACGTCATATTCGTTGTTCGTCGTTGCTGTCCCGCGCGAAATAAAATTCTCGAACGCAAAGTGTAGCACGACTTGCGTTCGCGGCATCTTACGACTGCAGTTGCCCGTAGTAGCGAAAAGGTTAAAACAACGAAACGTCCTGGCGCTGCCATATCGACGAATGATAAATACGACGAAGATCGGATCGATCGTCTTACGGCTTTTCTGGTATAACTTGGTAAAACTCGAAACCGCTTTCTTTCTTATGTCGTTGCTTCGTCTTCGTTCAAAGGATGGAACGTGATATATCGGCACGTTGAAACGAGCGTCACCGATTGCATTTACAATTTCTACGTGAAATGTCATGAAATTTCGAAGCGTGCAAGTGCGATTAAACGTAGCTGTTTTCCTAACGCTTATACGAAAGATTATGCATTCGAGTACGAAGATAATTTTTGTCTAACGATTAAACAAGTCGTTTGTCTTGGTAGGGACGAGAGAAGCGAGAAAGTCGCGCGCCTTTGGCGTACGATCGAACGCGATACGATTATCGGATTAGTTAAACGATGTCGGTCGTAATTCATCGACGATAACGTATCAACGTGTTCGTGGTATACGGAACAGAGTACCGTGGTGAAGGTAATTCTTTTGCTGCTTTCTTCTCTTGAAAAATGAACAATCGCAACTGACTTTGCTATTCGTTGGCGTGGCGTGGCGTGGCACGCGAACGCCGCGCCATCAATCAAGAACACGCGTTCCACCCATCGACAAAACACGAACATATTGTTATCACTGCCCTCCAAACTCTCTATCTGCATATCCTTCGGTGTACTGACGATTAACGTTTATACTAAACTAATTAACTTCTAATAAAGATATCTTATCGAGCAAAATGTTACTCTAAACTCTAACTTAACGCGTTAAAAGCCTCGAACTTAAGTGTGTCGCGGATAACGTCATACCTAAACTTAACTATTAAAATACGTAGTGCGGCAACAAGCAAAGTGTTAGCGAGAAAGAGGAACGCGTGATAAATGACAAATGGTGAGAGGAAAGCGAGAGCGAGAGAAACAAAACCGTACGAATGTCGTATATGTGTCTGTGTCTGTAACGGAACGCGCGCGCGTGTATATGTGTGTGCGTGTGTGCGTGTGTGTGTGTATGTATGGGCATGTGTATGAGACGTAGGGAAGAAAACATTGCGCGTGTCTTAGCGTGAGACACTTGATATGGCGAACCGAAAGTCGTTGGATAGTACGCAGGCAAAAAGAGAAAAGAATTAAAAAAGAAAAAAAATGAATAATAAGCTGACACACAAGTGTATCTAGAATCGCTATAGCTAGATGGAATTATATTTTACAATTGTACAGTTATTATACGTTCGGGCGCGCTAAACCGATTCAATCTATAGATAGTCGAAAAGTAACTATGTGTGTGTGTGTGTGTGTGCGCGTGTCTCTCTCTCTCTTTTTCTCTCTCTTTCTCTCTGTTCGTGGACAGCGAAGAGCGGAGAAAAACGCAGACTCCGTGTGAAATGGGGGAGAAGAAGCGGATGACAAAACGGGAAAACAGACGACATTGTGCGGTGAATGTTACGCAATGCCGAAAGATCAACAGCGACCGCGCTGAATATTTTTGTTCTTTAAGAAGCTGAAGCTCCCGGTTCTTACACGTATACATGTATACTGTTATACGTATGTGTGTATGTATAATAGGATTCGAGCGCGTATAATGATTACATCGGAAATCGATCCTCCTCGGACAGGAAAGGGTATATACACATACGCATTGGTGCGTGGCGCGCGTGGATGCACGTGTAAACACACGCATGTGTTCTCCTGCGACGAAAGAGAAAAAGCGATCGAGCCAATTGGCTGGCTCGGCGTGTTCCCTCGGCACGCACGGGCCGGCCCCTTTCGTTTTCGGGAACTTAAATGTGGATACGAGCCAAGTATATAAAATACGAGCCGTAGCGTAAATAATGCATTTAGATTTTTTACATGTCGATGCG
This sequence comes from Bombus pyrosoma, assembly GCF_014825855.1. Lineage (NCBI taxonomy): Eukaryota > Metazoa > Arthropoda > Insecta > Hymenoptera > Apidae > Bombus > Bombus pyrosoma. Next base: position 1,583,461 of record NC_057786.1, on the reverse strand, counting down.
AAGCCTCCTGTGCCGTTTTCGTTAGAATTCCCGACTTTAGAGACGCGCAGATCTTCGACGCCACGATGCAACACGACGGATCCGCGCAACCAATTCGCAGTTTCTCTTTCTTTCGCCGTAGCGTTCTATGTTTTATAGGACACGAGTATATAAAGGGGACGAGAACAAAATGCAAGCAGCGACAAGAGAAGATGAAACGATATCGACGATACGTTTTACAACTTATCTGAAACATGATCAAACAAACACGAATACATGTGAACACACATACAGATACACGTACAGGTACACACGGATAATATAGTAGTGCGCGCACAGGCACGCATTACGAGCTCCCTTGAAAAAATTGGAGATATGTAAATATATAGAAATAATGCCGTAACTACGAAATTATATGAATAAAGTATTGAAACTGTGTACGAGCCTGCCTCTATACCTTCCCATATAGTTGTGATTTAGGAAATCGGCAAAAATCCGCAAGTCTCGGGTTTCTGTTTAAAAGTTGTAGCGTCTCGAATTTCTAAAATAATATAAAACGTCACTCGTTTTTCTTTTTTTGACAAATTTGAAACTTACCATATTCTTATGTTAGTTTTATTCCTTATTAATGTATCCTTAGAAACGATCGGCTCATATTATTTATAATACAATTCTATCGCGTAAACGGTACAATCCCACCTAGAAAGAAATTCATTATTAACGAACGACATGTCCCGAACAGTATTTTCGATCATAAATACTCTGGGAATAAAGTGCGCTGAAAAAGAAATGACTCTAAAAGCCAGAAGGACTATCAAAGTGAATTATTGATTCCATGTTGCAACTCTAGTTTACCATATGTAGCTACAAAATAGAAAATTCTCAAACCAAATCGCCACGAGTGCTTCCTCATTTTTGTAATATTAATTTATTTAATTATTCACTGTAGCCGTACAGGAGGCTACTGGTGAAATTGCGTCTAACGATTCAGGGACAGGAACGTGTTTCCACACTCCGGTGGAAGAAGGTTGGACATGATACAGGCGCAACGCTACTTTAAAAATTCTTGAGTGTTGCTCGATCATGTAGGGAACTGTACATAAAATATCAATATTTATTATAGGTAAAACAGGAACAATAGATAAACCACGTTTCTACAAATGGAATCGTAGAATTTTGTACATGTAAGAATGTCTATCAAAACAATCTTTATTAAGAACAGAATTTTACAACCAAGGTTTACTAGATACTTTCCACAACGTGAAAAAATGCAAATGAACAAATCTTATAAGTCATAGTATTAGTCCGATATATGTGTATATTCTACATATCTATTTTTATAAAATTATGTGTACCGTATTAAATTGGTAATACGAACGGTACGGTTATATGAACTTATGAAATATATTAGATATATAGAACAATTACTGTATAGAATCATCCGCAAAATACGGAGCAGGACGCACATGAAGATTCATACGTCCCTGCTGATTCTCACGTACACAGCGCTTGCACAGGCTCGGCTCGAACACTGATTTGTTATCGATGACGACATCGTTTATCATCCATGGTTATCGTTGAGTTGAACACGTGGATCGATCGTTAATATACTTTAATGTAGAAATAAAATATTTATTTAAAATAATTATAGAAAAACTGAAAATGTCTCTCTCTCTCTCTCTCTCTCTGTCTCTGTACAGTAGCTTCTGATTTCACTTTTACTTTTATCCGTTTTACCAACACTGCTCGTACAGCTTTCGTTATTCCTTCTGCTGGTTTTCTTTCTCTATTCATTAATTGATTACTTATCGGGCATAATTTATGCTTAAGTTATTTATAGATTGTATCGCAATTTTTTAAAACAAAAGTATGTATAAGAATAAAAGTCTACACTTCTTTTACAATTATAGAATATCCTTTCTATATTTTATTTGTGATTTCATAAAAAATTTTAGTTTTAATTTAGGCCGCTACTATATTGGTCGTATTCTATCAGTCACTTGCATTCTGTATCTTGTCTGCGGTAAAGACGCGGTAAAAGTATAGGTTAATAACATGAAGCAACAAGGACTGATACTTGGTTTATCCTTCATTATACAAAAATAGCAACGAAATGAAACATGATTAATTAATATCTGTGAATTGATCGTTTTTAATAACATATCAAATAAATCTTGTAAACAGCCTATCAGTCAAAGGACTGATATTGTATTGAATTTAATTAAGATACATTATTTAGAAAAATGCCAGATATCAAAGTAACCCCTTTGGGGGCTGGTCAAGATGTTGGAAGGAGCTGCATTCTTGTATCAATGGGTGGAAAGAACATTATGTTGGATTGTGGCATGCACATGGGATTCAATGATGAAAGACGATTCCCAGATTTTTCATACATAATCCCTGAAGGACCAACGACTAATTACATAGACTGTGTGATTATATCACACTTTCATTTAGATCATTGTGGTGCCCTCCCATACTTTACAGAAATGGTAATATAGATTGTAAAAGTTACATATTAAAACATGATCTTCGACGAAATGATTGCATTTACAGGTAGGGTACACTGGTCCAATTTATATGACGCATCCAACAAAGGCCATTGCACCAATCTTACTCGAAGATATGAGAAAAGTTGCAGTAGAACGTAAAGGAGAAAGCAACTTCTTTACGTCACAAATGATAAAAGACTGTATGAAAAAGGTTATTGCTGTTACATTGCATCAATCTGTGATGGTTGATTCGGAATTGGAAATAAAAGCATATTATGCAGGACATGTACTTGGTGCTGCAATGTTTTGGATTCGAGTTGGCTCACAATCAATCGTTTATACTGGGGATTACAATATGACTCCTGATAGGCATTTAGGTGCTGCTTGGATAGATAAATGTAGACCAGACTTATTAATATCAGAGTCAACATATGCAACAACTATCAGAGATTCTAAAAGATGTAGGGAAAGAGACTTCTTAAAGAAAGTATGTTGATATTATTAATACTACACGTGTATTAGATTTTACATGAAACTTATAAATTTATCTTTTAGGTTCATGAATGCATAGACAGAGGTGGCAAAGTATTAATTCCTGTATTTGCTCTTGGACGTGCACAAGAATTATGTATATTATTAGAAACATATTGGGAGCGAATGAATTTAAAAGTTCCTGTATATTTTGCTTTAGGATTAACTGAAAAGGCGAATAATTATTATAAAATGTTTATTACTTGGACTAATCAAAAAATTAAGAAAACTTTTGTGCAAAGAAATATGTTTGATTTTAAACATATAAAACCATTTGATAAAGCATATATTGATAATCCCGGAGCTATGGTAGTATTTGCTACACCGGGCATGTTGCATGCAGGATTATCTTTACAAATTTTTAAGAAATGGGCTCCAAACGAAGCAAATATGGTTATTATGCCTGGATTTTGCGTTCAAGGCACTGTTGGACATAAAGTTTTAAATGGTTCTAGAAGAATTGAATTCGAAAACAGACAGATTGTCGAAGTCAAAATGGCAGTAGAATATATGTCTTTCTCTGCACATGCAGATGCAAAAGGTATTATGCAATTAATACAATATTGTGAGCCAAAAAATGTTATGCTTGTACATGGAGAATTTGCTAAAATGGAGTTTTTAAAAGAAAAAATAAAACAAGAATTTGGAACAAATTGTTACAACCCTGCAAATGGAGAAACTTGTGTTATCACAACCATTGCCAAAGTGCCAGTAGACGCTTCTTTAGCATTATTAAAGTCTGAAGCCAAAAGATATTCGGCTTTGCCGCCAGATCCTAAACGACGAAGATTACTTCACAGTGTTTTAATGTTACGAGAAGACGGAGTATGTCTTGTGGACGCAGATGAAGTAATTATCACGTTCCGTTCAATTTTCGATAATATATACTTATATATTTGTTAAGCTATACATAATAAATAATTGAAAATTTGTTTTAAGGTGACAAAAGCTGCAGGTATAACTAAACATATAGTACGATTTACATCCACTGTACAAGTAAGGGACCCTGGTCCAGCACATTCGACGACTTTAAAATTATTACAACCACTGAAAGAGAGATTATCAGGTTGGACAGTTCAATTAACAGATGGATCAATATCTGTCGAATCTGTTTTAGTAAAAGTAGAAGGTGATGAAGATGATCAAAAAAGCGTGTATGTTTCATGGACAAATCAAGATGAAGATTTGGGTAGTTACATTCTAGGATTCTTACAAACTATGCTAAACTAAGCAATGATCTGATGATTAAATGTGTTAAAAACAAAAATAATCAGTTACTTAATTGGTACATAATGGATCTTAAGACCTTTTGTAACCTGTGATACTACTATGGCGAATAAAGTGTATATAGGTATAAATTATAAATTCTATATGTATTTATATACTATTCATCACAGATTAAGTCATTAATTAATTTTAAAAAATGCATTAGAATAATTGCGTTGTATTGTATTTTATCGTGTTGTATTGTACTATTATAATTGTGAATATTTGTAGATTAAAAATATCTTTTTCATTATAGTATCGTATATGAATTATCTAGTTACTTATAAAGAATAAATATCATTTTTTACTCCTTTTTGTACTTTAAGCTAAATACCATTAAAAAAATAGTATTACTGTATTTTTTATGATATTACCAAAAACTGAAGAAATGTATTGAATAACCATTATAGCAGGTATTTGGTTAAAATTATTTGATTGAAGGTATTTTATCCTGAAACTTGGGGTTGTTATAAAATGTGAATAAATAATTTACATCGTTCACTATAATTACAAATTATTATTGAAATTTGTATATTGCGTAACGTGAAATAAAACAATAATCTTATTACGTACTTTACTAAATGTAAAATATAAATAAGTACTATGTGTGTTAAACCTTACACAATTTTGTAAATAAACGAAACAATGATACTTTAAGAAACAAATGTTTAATATATTATAAATAGAGTATTATCACCTATTTCATGTCTTGTAACGTAGATTATAATAAAAATTATGTTGTTTTGTAAAATAAACTAACACATAAAAACTTTAACAAACGCTCTTTTAAATGCCCCATTTACATATGGTCTACTCTATATCATTGTTCAAATTTGTAATACTTACAAATTATTTAAAACACAAATTTGTTAATATAATTTGTATACTTCTTTATATTGTAATATATTCAAAACATCTTGTTCGAACACATTTTTGAACAGATTTATGAGTTCACTAGAGTTGATTTATTAAATTTTTCTCATATTTTACGAAATTAATTACTTGTTCGTGAATTTGCCTTATGAAGCCACGTATTGAATTCTCTCTATATACTTTTATACTAATGATCACACGGACATATTTATTGCACATTAATTCATTAACAATTACAGCTTTGTATACAAATTCTTTAACAATATGAAAATAATCTAAGACTCTGCTAATTGTTCGCTATTTATTTAAAAAAATTTACGTAAAAATACTTGCGTTACCTACTCAAAATTAGAATTCGTGCGTTCCATTAGGCGTACATTTATACATATGTACGTACATTTTATTCTATAAATGATTTTATGAATAATAAATTTTAAATAAACTATGAAGGCTTCAAACATACCTGATGAACATGCTTTATGTAACAGAAATAATATTTAAACAATAACTACTACTGTTCTGTAATTTACAATGCATGATTTTAATAATTTTTGAATTATGCTTTTTTTATATCTATTAATTGTGTAATTGTGACAAACAGCAGTTTCATTATTTCTTAGTGTCTAACTACAAAGTTCATTATTTATATTTCTTTCCATATAATAAAATAATATATTCTTTCCATAAGAAACATTATTCATCATATTTCCATCGTGATATTAGTCTTCTCAATAGCAAAATTTACCATTGATGTTTATGTAGTATTGGAGCATATGTAATTTCTCGTGTATTTTCTTTATCAATTATCTGGTGTCGTGCTGCGTTAACGCAGCTTGTTCTTTAAAGTTATTTTTTTCTTGAACCACCCTGAAAAATACATTAAAATGTTTATCATATTATCCTATGCTTGAAAAAAATTTATATAGATAAAAATTGAAAATAATTGTACATTTATTCCAGCAGATACAAAACAGCCAATTCACTTTTCTGATTCATTATTGATTTCAATGTTATTAATTTTATTGTATATATATATGATACGAATAGATAGGTGAGAATATATCTACTGGAAATAAAAACTAAAACAATACATCTAATTACTTTTTGCGTGCTTATTTATATTTTAATTTTATATGTTACTTATATGATACATTTTTATACATTGCTACACATACCCTTTTTAGCAGCATATGCTAATAAATTAGCACGCAATATTAAAATTGTATTGAACAGAATCCATCACCGTACACAAAAGCAATATTAAATATCTTAGTTAGATAGTAAAATATTAATTGCACATGTGAGGATTACACAAATACATATATATATATATTACTGCAAGCAAAAAATATATATAAACGGATCACTTAAAAAGCTTGAATAACATTCATGCTGTTTGAACTTTTAGAAAAAGTAAAAATTTCAAAATAAAGAAATTAGCATCTTTTTAATTATTTTCTTACATTAATCTAACATTACAAAAATTTAAATCAAACAGCATAAACTTAACTATATAGCAAAATAATACTAATAGTATTTGTTATCTATTAATATAAGCATGTTTCTTACTAAACATTGTGGCTGCTAAAAAAAAATGCTATGTTATGTCCAATAATGTGTTTACCATCTGTAAAAAAAGTTAATTAAACATATAAGAGCAAAAGCGATGCAAATTATGAAAATAAAATATAACAATGATGGAAAACTATAATGAATAACTATTTATGATTCAAATTAATGAAAAATCACATAATCAATTTGATAGAGCAAACATAAAATTTCTTTATAGTGTGCCCTTTACCCCAGTGTTTGTGTTCATAAAAATTGATCCACATGTAGCTATGCATGTTCTTTGATACCCATCATCTTCGCATCGCTCCTTTCCGCACCGGCAATGTTATAAACTTTTGTTCGTCTTTGTACAACTTTTCTATAACTATATAAAAAATATTGCGCTTTCTAGAAGTGAATAGTTGATATTAGACAAATCAATTAGCTTCCTTACTATCCATACGGCATTGATGTATTCTAAAATTATTTGATGGACACATGATTATATTTTACATCAGTACAAATAACACTGTACCATAATGTAACAAGTTCCACAATATGTAAAATTTGATGTAATTTGAAATAAAAATATATGAAATTGATCTCCCTTAACAACATATTGGGACAGACAAGATGCAAGACATTCAAACTGCATGATCAAATAAAGTATAAAGCTAATGAGATCTAAACACTGTGCAACATATTTCAGGGGACACACACATTATGATAGCTCATAACTTAAAACAGCTAATAATAAAAAATCATTAACGAAAATATCTTTAAGAAATTTGAGAATTTATCAAATAAAATATGTACAAGTATAATACAAAAGATATTACACAATATGTGATAAAATTGTACTTATGTTACATGTAATTAAATATTTATGTGTAACCAAAGATATCTAGTAGCTAATAGTATAAGAATCAATTTGCAATTCTTAGAAATTTCAAGATTCTTTTTCAAACATCTGAATTATGACTATTATATTTTATAGAGATTAACAAAAAGTGTCGCTTTGGACACATATTTAGCATAACTAATAAATTTTTAATTAAAAAAGAAAATGATATTAAATATATTACAAAATATCAGCCTGTCTAACATATTATAAATAACTCAATTATTGAGTAATTATGTTTGTTATTCCTTGGTTGTAGAAATGCTACTAATTGTAAGCAAATAATAAAATAGTGCCCATTAAAAAAAGAACATAACATTTAATACTACAAAAAATAATGTGTGGTGCAACGTAAATTAATATTTTTAAATAGACTATTGTAGTAAGACCTGGCATAAACTGCTAATAGCAGTCTACCATCAACCCTTTCAAAAGAAGGAAAAGTTCCAGAATCTCATACTTTGATTTGCATACCTGCGAATCTGCGCCGTTTTGCCATGGGTTTCTTAGTGGACTGTCAGAACAATCAAAATAACAAAATTGTTATTCATCGTTATAGCATGAGATTTCGTACGTCAAAGCAAATGTTCTTATTAATCGTGGAGTCACGATGAATCGCTGCTGTTTTAACAATAACCGCTATTTTAAGCAAATCTTAAATACTTTTTTATCTTCTATGAAACAAACACTGGGACAATGGGACAAGTATGTTATTACAGTTTGCATCGATTTTCCAAACTAAAATTGCCAATGATTCTTGAAATTTGTTTTGCAATACTAAATGATTTCATAATAGATAATTTCCTAAAAAATAATTTATTTTCACTTTTAGAAAACATTGTTGTACAAAATTAGGTAGGATGCTTGCTGCAATACATACGCTATTCGCATTTCCTCCTTTCAGAACGAAATAAACTAAAACAAAATGCATATATGATATATAAAATGCTGCTAGCATACACTTTCGATAGATATATCACGAATATCATAGCTTATTGAATATTATAAACATTATGTGTTTATACACATTTCATAAATAAATCCACTACATAAAGGTGTAGCAAAATATAAAGTTTTACTGTCATTAGTACTGCCATTTTAATCTTTCATTTTTAAGTCATATGAAATGAATAATTTAAAACCAATATGTATATATATATATGTGTGTGTGTGTGTGTATATACATATACATACATTGATCAAACATAAATCGTATTTAAGTAACTCTTAATAAATTGTGCAGAATACTATTTTACTATACATAAAACCAATATATAATAAGTGTTTATATGTATGATTATAAAACACAATTTTATATGTATATATAAATTCATCGTTTTGTGTATAACTACAGATCACTTGTAAATGGTTGCTCTTAATGCTTATATGAACAGCCACAATAAAGTATGTAACAATGAAATTATCGAGATACATGAAGAATAGATCTACTACAAAATACTGTTTAAATTATAGACTACCAAATAATACTCTGTAATATTATAATAAAATAATAACACAGGTCTCAGAATTATCACAAGGAATTGTTATTATCTTATGTGTATAATATCAAAACATTGTTTCTAGTATTGAGATTATTTCTAAATGTTGCAGCAGACGTTTAAAGATTATATATTATGTAATTTATATTGCAATATTATAAAACATTCAATTACAATGCAAAGAGTAAGCGTTTGTAATGAATGTAATAATTAGGACTAATAAAACACGTAATACTAATTGAAATAACATTCATTGTAATACTGAGTCCAAATAAAAATGTTTCATATTTTAATAACTAACTGAAGTGCACCTATACAGTAACAGAGCCAGTAATATTTGTTCCTCTTTTCACAGTTTTGGAGTTTACCTTCCTTTTTTTCTTGTGCTTTTTATGCTGCTGGCCCATCAATGGATTCCAGCTAGCCTGTGTGTTGTGATCTGTCATATGACAAGATTTGGAGGAGTATTTTGTAGTAAGGGGGCTGTTGTCAATTTCTTGTTGAGACTGAACCAAATTGATAGGCTTGGTTATGGAACAATTTGCGAACTCTGTATTCTTGAGAAGAATATTTTCTAATGCAGCTATCAGAGTCTGTGTTGCTAGTGGGAGCTGCATTTCAGATATATAATTATTTAACTCACCACACATTACATTAGGTGACGACAATTTATCAAATTTTTTAATGTATCAAGCAAAGAAAAATTTTCAAAATTGTCGTTCTGTTAATAGAGATGGTTCCAACATCAAATGATACACAACAATCAAATTGCTGATACATATCTGTTTGATAAAAACTTCAACTTTTTATATTTTATTAGAATATAATTCACATATTCTTCTTATATTATTTTAAAATAATATATGATCCATAAAATTTCTTTGCATTTAGAAAAATGATGGAATTCGAAAACAGATATCTTTCTATAATATTAAAAAAAATTTACATTTTTGGCACATGAATAAATGTAGTAAAATGTAAGTATTATTTATAAATGTATAACCTTTTTTCTACAAGAACTATATAATCATAGGCTGACAAAGTAATATTTTCTTTTCCGAAAACAATTTCATGTTTGTACTAAATCAAAAATGTAAATTTTTGATATCATTTTTCTAAATACAAAACTATACACAAGATATCTATAAAATAGTAATAGTAGTTGCTAATAAGCAACATTAGCAAATTAATCGTTGTTGTTAGCGATCGTATAATATCGAAATTTCATTAAATGCACAAAAGTATTATATAGGTATAAATTGTGGTATCATTGAATAATTGGCATATATGAGTTTAATATGTATAATATATTAAATGAAATTATGTGTATATATGAATTGAATTAATATGTGCAGGCAATAATACCACATTTGAGTTTGTTGAATTTATAAAATGTAGCAGCCAAATTCAAAGGTCTACAATTATATATATATTTGGGCTTTTTCTCTTGCTGCTAGGATTAATAAAATAAAATTTAATATGATTTAACTATATTCAATACAATGTTATGTATTCCCCATTAATTTGTCAATTTGATTGCCTATATTACGTATCTAATAAACAACGAATTTTTCGTAGATAATACTTTGTAAAAGACAACCTAACTCCAATCACTAGAATCCTATTACATCAAGTAAATTCCATGTTTCAATTGAAGAAAACTTCATAATAGAAAATGTTTACTTTCCATTGAAACGGTTAAGTATTTAATTGACTTTTACAAAATAATATCTATATATAAATTGTTACCATATAATCATTACATATAGTACAATAACAGCAAAACACAAAAAGTCTGTTGTTAGTAATTAATTTCACAAATTAATTATAATTGATACATCACGTCAGAATTTTGCAGCATTATGTAGTTTTTCACATTTTCGCATTATAGCCATAATATTTATCATTACAGCTATAACATAAGCTTTTTAACTTTTTATACAAAAGGCACTGGACAAAAATTAATTATGACACTTGTGAAACATTTAAAATCAATGTATACTAACCTCGGGATTAGAACATTCAGAAGCTGGCGGTCCATTTAATATTGGCTGTTCTGAACTGCTACAACCTCCATAAACTTCACTCTAAAATTAACAAAAATCCTTGATAATATTTACAATTTAAAAATATATAGTATTTTATAATTCAATTTCAAAAATATGTAACATTCAGACTGTTTATATACATATGCATATACATTACATATATAATACCTTAAGTTGTGACATTTTTTGATGAAGTTGTGTAACTACACATCGTAATTTATCCAATTCTGCATCTACTGCTGCTCTTTTGTTACATTCTATTTGAAGTTCTTCTGACAATCGTGCTTTTTCCTATAATTAATGTAACAATAGCTTTATGACATATTATTCAGCATATCCAAGTAATAATTTATTTCTTTATTGATTTACCTCTTGAAGCTTTTCTAATGTACCTAAATCATGAGTATCTACTTCACTCAAAACTGATTTTGGTGTGGATCTATGTGTCAATAATTCAGCATTAGCTTGTTCTTTAAAAGATTCAGCTTCTTTTAGTCTGGTTTCCAATTCTATTACTTTATCTTGTAACTACAAACATATGAAATTATTTACTTACATTTCGAAATATTAAAGATAAATGCATTTTTATATTTTTACAAAGCTTACCTTTTCATTTATATTTAATTTACTCATGAGTTCATTCAATTCAATTCTAAGACCTGCTACCTCACTTTCTTTTTGTCGCAGCTGTGACTCCCACCTTGTTTCCTCTGATTCTACATGACTTTGCAGCTTATTAAGCATACCTTCCTGTAAATACATTTTTGATAAATACAATCAAAGTGAAAATTTAACAAGAACATATTACAAATGCAATAGAAACTTACTGTATCATCAATAATTTGTTTGTAATGCGAAACCATATCTTGCAAATTTTTATTTTGTTTTTCTAATTCTGAATGATTATCAGTAGTATTCTTTTTCTTCAATTCAGTAAAAACTGTATTCACCTTTTCTTCAAAAACTTTGAGCCACAGCTCATGTGATTTTTCAGATACTTTTATTTCTGGGAATATCCTTTCCAATAAAGCCTTTGTTAACTTTTCTTCTTCTGCTTTTACTTTTTGTGTAATTTGCTAAAAATTAATTGTTATTCATTTAAATTTGATCTACTTTATTAAAGAAAACAAATTAATGAATGTACGTGTATAATATTCATATTTTAGAGAGAGTGTGGAGAAAAATAGGGGTGAGAGGGTAGGTGAGAGATTATAATTTATTTAATTATATATATATATATATAATATTAAAAACAAACAGATCAATTCTAAATTTAGAAAGAAAAGAATAAAGATTAAGATAGGTAAAATGGGGACTTACATCAAAGTTCTTCCCATTATTAGATTTAGCACGCAATTCGGCGGCGGAAAGAGCTTCCATCACTTTCCAGTTTTTTACACGTAATTCCTGTTCCGACCATAAAGAAATGAAGATCAGTGTAAAACTTTGAGATAGATATTTCATATAAACGACTGACAAATATATTTAAAGAATTCTTTTGAAATTTAAAAATTAAGAGGAGGTTGGCAAAGTGATGGAAGCAATAAAAATTGATTGCAAAGATACATAAATATAAAAAAATACTTTTATATAACAATTTAACCATTTACGTGTTGGTAGTATTAACATATATATACACACACACATATATATATATATACGTGTACATATGTCTTAAATAAATATACTGGAAAAAAATTATCTATACATATTATAACTTACATTATTTTTGGACCTTTGTGCTTTCAGTTCATCATTTAAACGTGCAGCAAGACTATGTTGTTTGTCTACATCACTTCGTAATGCATTAATCTGAGTATTTAATTCATGCAATTCCACTTCTTTATGTATTAATTTAGTTCTTAAAGCATTTAATTGTCTCTCCTTTTGGGCCGACCTTTAAGATATAAAGAATGTAGGAATGTTGATGTAGGAAAGACTGATCATCAAGAATCAAAATGTACTAAATTAACTATTTTAGAATAAACTTACATATACACATTGCTATATTCTACAAGTTGTTCATTCTTTTGAACATTATCATCAATTCCATTTTCACGGCCTTCTGCAACTGAACGTTCAGTAGTTGCTGCTAATTGAGAAGCCAGTGATTCATTTTCTTCTTGTAATTGCTTAAGTTGCTTTTGCAAATCTGCAAGATTTGTGAGCTGAAAGAAAAATAATCCGTAAATTAATTAATAAATAATAATAATATTTTCAACGAAATATAATTTACATTTATGTTGATATTTAAATAAATGATACCTGTATAGAAAGTTTATCATTTTCTTCTTGCAGTCGTGTAATCTGTAACTGAGTTTCACTTGATCGCTGATCACGTTTCTGTAACCTATTTATCTCTGCCTTTAACATGTTCATTTCATTCGTTGTTTCATTTACAGCTTTGAGTTCGGCACGTGTTTCTTCTAATTCATTTCGAGACTGCTTTAACTGTTCCTCTAACTTCTCCATGTTCGATTGATTAGTATTAACGTCGCCTTGTGCTATTTCTAGACTTTTTGTTGTCTTGTTAAGTTCATCTTGTACAGTATCTAAATTCTTCTGTACTGCCTCTAACTGTGTTTCCAACTGTGTTATATTTTCTGTTGACTGCTTTAATTCAGTTCGTACATTGTTAAGTTCCTCTTTACATGTTTCTAGATCCTTGTCTTTGTTAATAAGCTTTTCTTGAAATACTTTCAGTTCCTCCTCTCTGTCAACAAGTGTCACTTTAAGAGCTGTAATTTCAGCTGCCTCATATTTCACTTCATTCATTGATACTGACAGCTCAGATTTTAATTTCACTAATTCAGACTGAGCTTTATTCAATTCTGTTTTTAATGCTGAAGCATCATTAGCTTCTGTTTTTACAGAATTTAATTCACTTTGCAATGAATTCACTTGTTTTTGAAGTTCCTGTTCATGACGATGAGCGTTTTTTAGTCTGTGATCTAAATCAGCATGTGCACGATGAGAATCCTAAACAAATAAATATAAATATTTTATTAGCAATTTATTAATGCTTTGTAGAATGTAAAAATTATTATTTATCTTTGTTTTTATCAACAAGAAATGAAGAAAGGGAAATACAAATAACAACCCACATTTATGATCTTCCCTTCTGGAATTTTTTTAATTATCTATTTGAAAAAATTCACATATTAAGGCTTTTAAAGGTTTGTATCAATTTTTTCTTACCTCAAGCTGCCTAGCAACATCTTGCAGTCTATCTCCAGCTTCCTTGAAATGTTGTAATTGTCCTTCTGAATGCATCAACTGACCTTGCATAAGTCCTAATTGTTGCCGTAACATTTCTATTTCAGCAGTGCTACTCTCACAAGTTGCTTGTAACTCACTTTGTAATTCTTGTACTTCTACATGTTTTTGAGCTAATTGTGCTTTTAATGCATTTTCATTATCACGCATTTGTGCAAATTGTACTTCCATTTGTTTACGTTGTGCAATCAACTCTTGTTGCATATGACCTTGAGTTTGTCCTTGATCCTCTTGCATCTTATGAATAATTGCAGCATTTTCATTTACTTTAGTTTGCAATTGTTCAATTTGTCTAGTAAATCCTTGTTTTTCAGCAGCATGACTTTCCAAGATATGTTGCATTCGTGTATGTAAAGTTTGAGTTTCTGTAACTTTAGCATTTAATGCTTCTTCTAATTGTCTTACATTAGCTGATAATCTAGACCTTTCTGAATTCAACTCAGCACGTAACTCTTTCAATTTATTTTGAAAGGCAATATTTGCTTCATGTTCATCGGCTAAAGCTTTTTCCTTTTCTGCAAGTTGCTTTTTTAATTTAATAACTGGATCTGCACGACCTTCTGTCCATTCTGAGTGTTCTGATGGATTATCCATTTGTTTATTTAAAAGTTGGTCAATAAGAATTTGTATTTCAGAACGGCTAAGTTCAGCTTTCTGAACTAAAGGCATTAATAAAGATACATTGACAGCATCCTTATCTCCACCTAAAGTAGAAAAGGAGACAAAAATTAAAAAAAGATATATATATCATAAGCACTTGATAATAAAAATGTCTTGATAGGGTAGTTTAATATATGGAATCATTTTATTCAGTTGATAACATAAGCTTAATTAATTATCTCTAATTTAAGAAATACCAAACATTATACTAAAAGAAATATGGCTGTATATATATATATAATTTTGTTTTATGTAATATAAATATATTGAATAAAAAGTAAATCAAATTGTTTTCATAAAAAATTATTATAAAAATTAATGAAAAGACATTAAGTAAAATACATATATAGACTTTTTAAATTCATTTAAAGGAATTAATATAGAAATTGAAATAATTAATATATTAACTTACCAATTTGTGCTAGAATATCATTCTTTTTCTTTGCTTTTTTAGATTCTTTATTTGTTGATTGAGTAGAAATTACAGTTTCTTTTATAACTTCTTTTACATCTCTAACTGGAGTTTCTTTTTGTTCTTTAATTTCTTTTACAGAATCTTTATTAGCTACTGCTGATGTATTGGTATTATTAATTGTTTCTTTTTTCTCTTCCTTAATATTGTCATCCTTCTTTTTCACTGAATCTTTCACATTCTTCTTTACTTTTGTTGGAGTTTCCTTTGGAGATTTATTTATAATTGATTCAGATTGACCAATTTGTTGTAAATTTTCTTTCTGTTGAACAAACCATATTAAAATATACTAGGATATGTATTTAAACTTGTATATGGGACAATTCTAGAGATTAAAAATATAATAGTTAATTTCGTATTAAATCATGTGTTAATAAAATTTCATAAAAAAACATACATACAGAACACACAACAAGAAAAAAATAAATAATTAGAATAACTTGATATTGCAGCGAAAATGTTAATAAACAATTATATCGTGTATAATATCAACTTAAAAGTTTACGTTTAAACTCAATTTATGAAAACTTTTTTTATTAAAATTTTTTTAATATTATTAATTTATCAAACTAAGATCAGTTTAAAAACTAAAGGCATAGGAAAATTTGAAAAATGTTTTAACGATACAAAAGAAGCACTATATATAGCTTTAGTGTTAAAGAAGCAGCAAGTTATGCAAAATATGAAAACATGAA
Organism: Bombus pyrosoma; assembly: GCF_014825855.1. Lineage (NCBI taxonomy): Eukaryota > Metazoa > Arthropoda > Insecta > Hymenoptera > Apidae > Bombus > Bombus pyrosoma. The sequence continues at coordinate 1,567,218 of NC_057786.1, read as the reverse complement.
TGGAACACATATGAGATAAAATATTCTACCAAAAGCAGTTCACTCACACTATGACTCCGTATGAGTTCGAGGTCGTCCTTTGGTTGAATGAGGTCAAAATGATTAACCTCTGTTGAGAGGGGTTGTGAAGGACTTAATTCAGTCACAATAACCAATGGCTCATCTTTATTTACAAGAATTGGCTTTACCTTTTCATGCTTGCTTTTCTTCTTACTTCCTTTGCTACCCTCCTATGATTTCAATGTATATATAAAATGTTTCCCACGTATTGAACTAATTAAAAGTAGTGAAGGCAATACACTTTCACTTTTATAATAACAGTTATATAATATTATTTTACATTATATCAAAATGGACATATAGAATTATTTATATTGGTTAGTTATTGTGTATATATGTATATATAAAGGTGCTAAAAATTTATAGTTTTTTTTAATCATTATAGTTTTTATCAATAGATAAAATATTTTTTATAAAAAAAATAGTAGTGTCTTTTAGTTTACTTATATATTAATATTATAGATGCATTTTTCACCTTGAAATTGTATTTATTTTGATTTCTTGCCAAACATATATACCTGGAATTGATAAAGCCACTGCATCATTCACAATTTAAAAAGAAAAAAGATATTAATATGAAAAAACAGTTAATACTCTTCACCATTACTAAATTTTAATATAATTGTGAAAATATTAGTTATTCAATAATAGCATTTTCAAATTTCTAGAAATGAATAATTAAAGAATCTAAAAAGAGTATTTTTTATTCAATTGGATTTTATATCTTTTTATTATTTCTCTTAATTTTCATCTACATGATAAAGTAGCAATAAAAATAAGATATTATCATGTGTGGAACAGTTATTTATAGAAATTAATCTTGAGGTCCTAGAACTGTTTATCAATGAGCAATATACAAAAAAACAAACTTTTGCTTTAAATAACTTGTCTCATGTTATATTAATATTTTATTTCATTTCTAATGTAAATCTATATAAAAATTCATAAATTCTCGTTGTACTCTTCAGTTTTTAAATATATTAAATGTTTCTTGAGGTTATTTTAATACAAAATAAGATATTTCATTACATACTCAACATTACAATTTAAATTAACTTACCATGGCATAATTTTAATTATATTACGTACATTTATAAAGAATTAAAAAATTATAAAATTAGAATGATGTTGCTATGTAGAAAATTTTAATTATGTAAACATTTTTAAAAATGCATATTACTATATGTATAACAAACACTAATCATTTGTTTTTAAAATACTACAACTTGCTTGTAAATTGTTTTTTTATTACAAAACATTGTTTCTCCATACGCTAATTAAATAAATTTAATTTTATACAAATTTTCTGCAAACAAAAAGTGAAATTATCTCTTTAAAAGAGCAAATGTCCATTTTAATATAATGTATATATGATTTATTTGACTTTAGAGGGAAAACATTATTAACTGGATTTTTTACATTGATATAGGAGTGTGCAGTTATTTCACATTAGTACATTTTTAAAAATTACTATAGTAATTAAAAAACTAAGATGAAAAATAATAGAAAGAGACAAACTACATTCTTTGAGTATTTTTAACAAAATTTCACTGATTAAGTAAGATCGTTATCTTAAACCATGTAAAACATAAATGTATTAGTTCAGATAAAATGATGTACAAATGTAAAAAGATGTTGCATGTTATTGAACAGTTACATTAAAATATTATAATTAGTCCTTATGGTTTGGATGACACCTAGCCAGAAATATGATACCTCATGAATAGAAAGACCTTAAATGACATATATATAAGTGTGACATACAATATGTAAGCATACCATATTTCATGCATGAAATGTATGAAAACACAAGAATAAAAAAGCGCATGTGTATATCTTTGTTTTATAATTATGTATGACGATTCACTCATAAATATACAATAAATATTTAAAAATTAGAGAAACGAACTTCAATCTTGTTGTTGAACTATATTTGTTATAGTTCAATTAATATTAAACAATACATCTTTTTAAAAGATAGATCAATTTTTATATCTTATCAAACAAAAAGAGATAAACAATAAAATTATTCTAATTGGAGTTTCTTAGAAAATTAATAATTTGATAATTATTTAACTTATTTTATTAACAAACATAATATCAAATGTATTTTTAAATAGGCAATTTTAATTGGTTCTGATTGTTTTATTTATTTTTTGACCAAATAATGTAAATACAGAGTCTCACACAACATTGGGGAATTGCTTTGATGGTGGATCCTGCACATGAAAATTATAAGAAAAGTATATAAGCAGAAGAATCTACAACTAAGCAGTTCCCCGATGTTGCAGGATACCTTGTATATAAGTTAAACAAATATTTCTACAAAAGTTATTTAAATCAACTGAAAGTTTGAAGAAAGGTAATCATATACTTGATAAATGTACTTACACGAAGTAATGGCTCTAGTGGTAAAATTTGTGGATTTTCCTCAAATTGTACATGCTCTGGTTTCTCTTCTTTATCTTCCTTTTCCTCCTTTTCTTCTTTCTTCTCCTTTACTTTCTTTCCTGCCTTATTTTTATGTTTCTTTTCTTTACTTTTATCTTTTTTATCTAAAATAAATGTTAATACAAATATTACCATATTCATTCATAAAAATATTTCATACTAACTCCTAATATAATAATTTAAGTTATCTGCCAAGAATTATTCATAATAATATTAAAATATGTTTAATATAATTCATTTAATCAATAAGGTATTAGAAATACCTTTTTCAATAATTGACAAACTGAATTATTTGCTTAACATCTTTATATCATATTATGATAGAATTATACATACTTAACAAAAGATCATCAGGAAGTTTTCTTTGCTCTGCTATTGCTTCTTCATAAGATTTTTCTTTTATACCAAACATTGACACTAAAACAATAACTGCTGCAGAAATGACTACTACTGCTACATATACCAATCCTGTTTGGACATCCATTTTATATATTTCTACCTGTAATAGTAAAGTACTTTAGATGATAATAATCAATTTATATAATAATAATTCAAGATTTCATTAATTAATTTGTATGTAATAAGAAAAGATTAATTATAAGCAGTTAACTAAAGTGTTCTTGATTTCTTGCACAATGTTACACAATCTTATCATAGTTTATTTGAAATATTATCTTCTGGTTAACTTTCTTTGAGTACTATTGATATGTACAATAGTACTTTGTACTTTATACATGTAGTATATTTAAACACACGTATTCTTTAATTCAATAAAGAAGATTTCCATTACTAACTCTATAAATTAGTAAAAAATCTAATTCTATATTAAATATAGTTTTCCATAAAATATATGTATCTTTTTATGGCACGTAATAATATAAAGTAAAAAATAAATGATATTGTGTATATACACATATATATATATAATATATAATTGTATATACATATATATATTGTGCGGGTGCGCGTATACGTAAGTGTATATTCGATGCGTGCATGTGCGTATATGTAAAGTGTTTTATAATGAGATTATTTGTTAGATGAAAATTTTAGATTAAAGTATGATGAACATGACATATGGGTGACAACCAGGTCGACGACATAATCATTGAAGATGAGTCAAGTTCCTCAATGTTAAACCACGAATCGAGTAGAACCGGCAAAATGATTTATATTGTACTAATATTTCGTTAAAACAATAGAACTAATAAACTCACTAAACCTACACTGCTCACCGAAAATTCAGTAGATCGCTCCTACTGAGGAATGTAAAATGAACAACGAACTCTGTTTGTCTACAGAGAATCACGACAAGAATTCACACACGACTTCTCAAGATTATGGCTGCCGAAGGCACAGACAAGTGTACGTGTTCGAAGCCACGCCTATCAAAACTCCCGTTTTCTGATTGGTGGCAACCTCTGCCACGTATGCAAAACACTCGTACAAACGAGAACAAAATTCATGCATGAATTTTGTTAATTGTCAATGACAATTAACCACAATAAATAATTGATAACCTAATTTAATTCATGATCACTGACGCACTGCACGACATACGAAAGAGTTAACACATTCGTGACACTATACCAATTCTGCATACTAAAACAAGTTAGCCAACTTTATAGAAACAGCATTTGATAAGTTTTCTCGTCCTTTGTAGTCTTCTAAATATGTTTTACGTATGGTCATCAAAATATTTATTATTAAATATTAATGAAATGTTTTTAATAAATAAAATAGGGATAGATATTATTTAACGATTTAATTTTATTGTAATTTATAGTTAACTTTTTAACATATAGAAAAATATGATATCTTTATCCCACACTTATCAAAGTATATATATTATAATTATATTAAATTTAATAAAAATTTTATTGGAATGCCTATATACTATCCTGAAAATAATGTGAAAAATCTTTGTTTTAACAAATAGATATTTAATGTTCTCTATTTATACAATCTTAATCGATTTTTATTATCATATAACATTTCTTAACAAACAGTATTATGCGCTTTATATCTCTAACATAAACTAATAGTAAGAAGACTGTAAACGCATGATACTCAGGAATAATCGACATAAAAGAATTTGAATGAAATATGCCACGTTTTTTGTTGCTTTTCCATGTATAAAAGCATTATTGGCAGTATTTCGAAATTATTGTTTATGAATTTTCCAAATATTGCCATAAGATGATAATTCTTTCGTTATTATGCAAACATTATTATTGTACCGCAAATCGATAAATCTACGTTTTCCATAAAACGTTATTTATCATTCATTAAAAGTTTGCTTTAAAAAATTGCACGAAACTTTTCATTTATAAATTTTGCTTTTCCTTATAATAAGAAAAAGCTTCAATATTACTTCAGGAATGTTCATGCCACTGCTCGTGCTTCAGGCAAAAAGCTTTCCCAATATTTAATAAGTTGGTTTTGGTATTGTAACATGGATTCCAAATATTCTGTTAATTGTTTCTTAAAGTCTTCCACTCTCACTAATTCAAATCGTTCAACTTCTTTTTTAATTATCTTCGAAATATTGTCAAATTCTTCTTGCCCTCTATCAACTTTTGCTTCCCATTCTATTACTTCAGTAGCAGCTTGGCTCGTTTTGTCAGTTCTTCCAGATTGTTCTAATCTTGCTTTCTGTTCCCTTTTTTTATTTAACATCATTTGAGCATGTTGCCAATTTTGAAAAACTTTTACTCTTTCATGAAATACATCCTAAAATTGACAATATTTTAAAATGTTTAAAATGTTGGAATGCGCAACATTTATATGTAAATAGATTACTAACCTTTATTGCTCCAATCAGTGCAACATAATCTCTTAACATTTCTCCAAACTGATACAGATCGCTATTACTTTGCGCTCTTCTGATCGCTTCTACTTTTTCCAATGTCTCAGCTAACTGAGCTAATGCCCTTCCAAGAGATGCTCCTGGTTCGCCATGACCAAGAACTGCAATGGATCTTGCTGTTGCACCAGTACATGTTGCTAATTCTCTTCTCTGATTAGTTAAGGTATCAACAGCAGAATGTAATGCACGCAGTTGAACATCAAGAGAATCAATTTGTGATGTCTTCTCTTCAAACCACTGAAAAATAAGAAAAATGAAAAATACTGCTTAACGCGGATATATTTTATAAATTTAATTATTAAAAATTTTCGATATAATTAATCAAATAAATGATACGAAATATTTTATAATATATATTGCAAATATAAGTTATTAAAATTTTTTAATTTTACTTTATCAGTTTCATCCATTTTATATGTTATCTTGTTAACAGTTTCTCCAACTTTGTTAAACAGCCTCATTACTCCTTTACCACTAAGTGCAGATGTATTAGTAGCTTTAGGTAATTCCATATCTGTTTAAGATATACACAGTTATAAGTATGATTGGATTTGAAAAGTCATTTTATTTTATACTACGATTTACCAGCTTCTAAAAATTCTCTAAAATCGGGATCAACACTAAGCACTGGATGAGCTGCAGTTCTATTCAAATATCTTTCAAGTGCTGCTCTGCGTTTTTCAATAAATTCTGTAGAACTGGAATTTTGTTCTTGATTCTTGTCACCAGACATTTTAATCTTAGTTGTCCCTAATCACATAATTATTTCATTTATTTTATTGAATAGTATGATAAAAATAATATGACTTCAAAATATCTATCAATACCAATAACACTCTTCTCTGGAGCAGGAGGAATTATTCTGCCATTTCTAAGATATTTATCTGTTAATTTGTCATGAAGGCCAAGAAAATCGCTGAAGCGTCTAATAACACTGAAATTTCTCTTTCTAAATATTGGCATATTTGTTTCTGTCTCAACTTTGTAAGCAACATAAGCACCCATTCCATCTCCTATCTTTTGAGGAGAAGTTACAGTAATTTTTAAGAAAACATCAGAAGAATCTGTCGATACCTGTAAAATATACGCTATAACATATACTTTTTAACTTGTTGTTATTAACATTTAATAATCTAAAATATACCACATCAGGTGACTGAGTCTGTATAACATTTGTTGAAAGTACATCTGTATTATCGTTTATGGGAACATCATGGAGATCACCTATGTCAGTACTCATTGGTCCCAAAGGTGAACTTAATGGTCCTGGTGCAGGACTTGATACCGATGAAAATGAATTTTCTTCTGGTGCATCTCGTAAAGTTAACTTTGGTAATTCTGTTTGAATAGTTGATACTCCGTTGTAAGGAGATGAATCTTCTAATTGACTTTGATCCTATGTTTAAACAACATTAAATTTTATTTTACAAGAAATGTTTCAAATTATTACAAACGATCTTATTATATTTTAGTAACAAATTACAAATATTACATTTAATACAATAGAAATAAACTTGTGAACCTAATACATAGGTTGTGAAATTTTACGCACATGTCTGAAAACAGTATAAAAACTACCTGTACTGCTGATGCAAAAATATCTTCATCGTCGTCGTCTAAATCATCAACTTTCACCTCATTAGTATCAAATAGCGGCGGAGATTCTTTTATATCAGCCATCTTAGCGATTCTGTCAATCTACCGAGAAATGTACTGGGATCGGCCCCCCAAATGATGTATGCCGTATGCCAACGTCAATCGCTATCTATGACTATCGTATTTCTCAAAGTACCTATCTATATTCGTGTATTATAAACTTTCTAACTTATCTTTACTACACATTCCGCGCGCCTTAGTATAGAATTCTTATACCTGTAATATGTAATATACATAGAACAAATTAACAATTATATTATTATAAAGGCGTCTACTGATGAAGTCAGTTAGTTGCGGTAGGATCAAAAAATGCATTGTGTACCGTTTCGTTCACAATAAATTGTTATCGTCTAGTTATGAATTTATAGCGGCATATTTAAAAATGATAACAAAGAATATGTACATATTGTGTTAGTAGTGTACTAATTATTTTCGAAATAATACGTGTAGCCAGGTGTACCGTAATATTTTAAAAAACCGACGATTAAAAATTTACGAACTATTAAACATTATTCTCAATGCACAATACCTTAATTTAATAAATAATTTAGATAGATGTTTCTAGGAGAATTTTGTAAACGTGTAAGACAGTGTGCAAATGACATAGATACATAATGTATGGTGCTTTTGTTATCAGTTTGTGGTTACTTCTGTTTTCTGTATATATTTTACATATGTAATCTTTAATCTCGAAGTAAAAAGGATTAACTTGGAAAAACGTTATATATTTATATATAGTACTTATTTATGAATTTCTTTTATAACTGTTTATTAATTACCAGAAATGAATCAAATGTCCAGAGAAGAAATTGATATCAGGCGACTTTTAACAAGATGTGAATTCATGGCAAAAGATGATCCTCATAAGGATTGGAAGCTTGAAAAGGTTAAAAAATAATTTAAAAAATGATTAATTATTTAAAATTAAAGTAATTTATTCAAAACAAATGTATCAATCATTTCAGTACATTCTTGCTTTGGATGATATGATCAAACAATTACAAACATTACCACGGTACAATTCTATTTTATTTTTTAATAAAAATATATATATATTAACAAAGATTTCAATTTTAAGCAATGTGTGCCATATGATCAACATGACAACTTAATGTACTTGAAATTATTATAAAATTATTAAAATTTAATACTTTTTCAGTAAACCATCTAAGGATACCATGATGGGTTACATTAAACGAATAGATTTCCTGAAGGGATTAGTAAATACAACTAAACTTACAAGTCCAGTAGATAGAGTTGCAGCTGTACAAATGTTACCAAAAAGTTCTACAACGTTTAATGATTCAATAGGTCCAAATATAACAACCCAGATACATCAAAAAACTTCAGCAAAATATAATAGAGAATTGCGTGCTGAATTATTCCATAGTGATAAAGGTATATAAATATCACTATTTGTAAAAAAGATAATTTACAAATATAATAATCTTCTTTTTTTTTCTGGGGACATTAGAAGATGGTGTAAGACAAAGATTAACTAGTACAAACATGCATGATGATGATTTAGGTGCAATTTTAAAATACAATAGAAATATTCAAGAAAAAATTGCTGAGAATATGCTTTCTATGACTAGTAGCATAAAAGAGCATGCTTTAGCAGCAAATGCTATTATAAAAAAAGATATTGGCCTACTTGAAAAATCTGATAAATTAACTGATGTTAATACAAGTAAATTAAAAACAGAATCACTAAAACTGCAAGAACAAACACAATCATATTGGCGGTGCTGGATGTGGGTGATGATTGCATTTGTTTTAATTGTATTTTTCAGTAAGTATTAGTGCATAATGGAACTCTATTTACGCTATAGTATTCATAATATTGAAATATCATAGTATAATTTTGTAGTTATTAATTTTTATGAAATACATTTATATTGTACTTGTATGAAATATAGTAAGAATTTATATAATAATAAAATTATTTTTCAGATATGGTATTATTTATAAAAGTTGCAAAGAAAAGTGTGTAAATTTGTAAATACATTTATATGTATATCCACTACTGACTAGGGTACATGAGAGGCTATGTACAAATGTGAATATCTTCAATTCAAATAAAATCATTAATATTGTTATTCTTATCATAAGCATATCTGTATATATTTTTCATGATGAATTTTCATCTATGTGTATATGTGTTGACAATATGGTAAATGATAATAAAAATATAAAATTTTTAATTTCCTCTATGAGAATTACAATTATTTATCCTTCCATTAATTGATCATTGAATGTACTCAATAGTTTGGCTGAAGTTTAAATTAAATTATTCACTTTTAATATATTTAATTATCATAATAAATAATAATTTATTTTCAATAAACGAATGAAAAATTTATTTCAATACTTGTTATGCGTTACATTCATTTAAAGATATTATTTTTTCTTTTTTAATATATTTCTATTAAATTAAGCTCAAAATTGGAGTTTTGCATAATTGTATTTTTCACTGACAAGAAAGTACTAGTACTTTAAGTAAAATAAAGATAAGTTCAATATATATATAATAGATATTAGATATAGAATTTATACGAAGAATAATTTTAAAACAAAATACCACAAATACATCATATGTTTCTCCATTATTTACTGATACTCAAATAAATCTTCTTTACATTTTTTTACTGAACCATCTATTGAAATCCAATCTCAACAATAATTGAGCTAAATGCTCTCCACTTGGTTGTGCACGTACTCTATTCAATGTTTTGGTTAACCAACCCATTAAACTATCAAGAGTATCAGATAATGTTTTAAGCTCTTCTTGTTCTGTTAAAAGCAAATTACCTACTTCCCACATAGATGCTTGTAAGATAAAATCATCACAAAGTCGTAATAAGAGTTTTATTAATTTGTTGACCTACCAAAAATATTTATCAAATGAATTGATAGATAAAAATTCAAAAATTATTTAAATTAAAATATAACGTACAGGATTTTTTCTTTCTGTTGAACTTCCTAATAAAAATGTTTGTGACATAACATTAGCCAAGAAAATACAGTGTGCTTTTTGTACATCTTCAAAATTTCGGGTATTTTTCATATTTGTTTCCATTATAGTATATTGACTTTCTAATACATCAACTTGTAAGTAATATTGTAAATTATCAATAATGAAAATTAAATTATTTCTTAGCTGAATTACACCAATATCGCTGTAATAATGAAAACTATTAATATTTAATAAAAATCAGATTGTTTATGCATAAAATATTAGAATCATATCTTACATGTTTTTATAATACATATGCTCACTCCAAAGGTTCCATAAATCAATTTGTGTTTTTTTAACCCTTAGCAAAAATTTGAATAATGTATTGTAATCATTTAAAGCTGATGGACTAAATAATAAATGTAATGGCCATATGACTTTGTACTTTAAAGTAATCATACCCCACCCGCGTCTTTCTATAATAATATCAATACTATATTATCGGAAGATTTGTCCACTTAAAAAATATATCACTAAATAAGAAAATATCTTACCAATAGGATCTTCACGTTCCTTTTCAGTAAATTCTGTACCTTCTACCTCAATATCTTCATTTTCCTGTGATGGAATTGGAACTATAAAATTAAAACTATCCATGGCATTTTCATCATTTAAATGCATTTTCCTTAAGGCCATTTGGAAAGCTAAATTAATATCCCTAGAGGTATGCTGTGTTGGAGATTTATTTAATATATGAGCCGTAAGTCTAATAAACTCAAGAAACAAATCGCCACGTCCCATAAGAAAAAAATCTTTTACTAATTTAAGTTGTTGCACAAGTTGTGCTTCTTCAACAGCAACTCGCCATAAAAGTTCTGTTATACATTGTTTCAATTCATCGATTGTACGTTCAAATTCAACAATATTAAAAATATGTTCTTTTTGTAAATTTTGAAGTTTAAGAAAATATTCATATTCTTTTTCTCCCCATATAGAAGCTTCAGTTTGATCAACTATAGCAAAATCTGTTAATAGGTAAACAAATTAGTGGTTTCATTCCATGTTTTAAGCAATTTAAAATTTTTTAAATATAAATTACCTTTTTTCTGTCTTGGGTCATTTCCAAACATTATAATAGTTTGCCCTATAGTTAAGATTTTAGTTGCTAAAGATGGTCTAATGTAAGAGGGAAGTATATCAATTTGAACGTCATAACTCCACATATCCGCAGTAAATTTTGTATTTATTTTATCAAAATTATCCTTATTGTCTTCTAATATTAAACTGTTTTCCCTCTCAGATATTTTTTGAATAAAAAATTCATTGTACATATCTTCTATATGGCCATATAAAAGCCAGCTAGTTAAATGTTTATAAAAAACTGTGTGCACACAGTGAGACATTCTAAATGAAATGAAGTAATTGGCAAAAGTAAATATGTAAAATAGTAGAAAACAAAATAATGTAATTTAATACTTACTTTTCTATTGCAACTTTAACATCAGGAATACCAGTATACATATTTTGATGCAAACATTGCAATAGTTTACAGCCATGAATTTTTTGTGTACGAATCTGAAATAAATTAAAAGAATTAATTTTTTATTTAAGTGTGCTATATATAATTTTATATTGATATTATATTATATTATTTTATACTAATAACCTTTATTTACCTCTCTTATGATAGAATTTAAAACACAAAATAGGCAAATATATTTTTCGATACGACAAAGTATTAGTGACAATGGAGTATAACTATCATGAAGAACTACACCTTCTAAATCAACAATCTCCTTATAAAATGGTTCTAAAGATTGATTCATTCCTTCACAAAGAGCTTGTAAGTATAAACCACGAGGAAGATCTTGTAAATCTACAATTTGTATTTAAGAATTAATGATTTATAAATTAATATATAATGAGATAAATTTTATAATCGATAAATTGTAATACTTTGAGTAGAATTTAAGTCATCAAATGTGGTATATTCTTGAATGAAATTCCTAATAACATTGCATTGTTCAACTATATCCAATATTGTTTTAAGTAATACACGTTCACCAGGATGCAAATATTTTTCCAGATCTACAGTCTGAAAACAGAAAATTTAAAAAACACAAATAAACTGTATATATAATTCACAATGAATTACAATATCAATAAATATTATATTATAATTACATCTGATTCCAATATTTGCAAAGCATTGGTTGAACATCCCCATAATGACATTAATATTTCATGCAACATTTTATTGATATTTCTTAATTGGATGAAATATTACTCCCTAAAATTAGCAACAAATTATGTTGCATATGAGTTAGTGAAAATAGTAGTAATAGTATAAACTGCAAATTAAGCATGTAACCTGTCAATTCAACTACCAAAGTTATTGTTTCGATATATAAAAATGACAGAAAATATTGAACGCACTACGAATAAGAAAATTTATACTCTTTTATCTATCCATTTCTTATTTCTATTAAATTTTTCATTATAGAATTAACTTTTACTACGTGCTTTCTTTCAAATATTTCTTTCAGATGATGTTTATACATATTCTACATATGTATGTACATAAATCATAACTTAAAGACCATCTTTTCATGTAACCTTCATTTGAAAATGTGTATTTAGTAATTATTGGTTTGCATGAAGATTTGTATAGTATGATAGAGGTAAGGATAAACAACTTGCCAAACGTCATTCATATAGTATATATAAAAATTTAAGTTACTATTGAGAAAAATATTTGCTAATGTTGTAATTCTAATAATATAATTATAATACTAAGTGATATCTAAATTCTCTAAAACAAACCTTAATAAATTATATACTATTTATAATAAAAGAATTATGTTTTAATTAATGTAGGTAATTATACCTACATAAAGATATAATAACCTCAAATAAACAAATCATCAAAACTATGTGTAAGTGTGGTATATTTTAGCATATACAATATGTTTTTAATAAATTTCAACTAATTACTCAATGATTTATTAAGATATGGAAAAATATTAATATATGCAATATATTATACATTTCTAATCTTTGCATAAATTATATTTAATAATAAATTTTTCAGAGACCTAATTATGGATACTTCAAAGGATACATTAATATGTCGTTTATGTGGTGTAAATCTTGTAGAAGGAAAACATAAAAGTATCTTTGAAGGATCAACAGATTTAATACATAAAATAAAGGAAACATTGCCAATTTCAGTATGTTAATATACAATACGCGATAGAAATTAAAAGTATTAATTGCAGTTTAAAATCTGAACATTTTATTTAAACTTAATGATTATTAAAATATCTTAATAATTTATCTGTTTTATATAAGAAAATGTATATTATTACATTATTAATATATCATATAAGGTTTTGAATTAATATTATTTTAAATGACTTTTACAGATATCTATTGATGATAATGGTTCAAAATATGTATGTTTGTCATGTTATGACAAAATTACTTTTTACTACAAATTTATTCAAGAAGTACTGGAATATTCTAAAAGATTAGAAAATGTATCACAAATAGAATCCTTTTTTGATCTATCTAAAGAAGTAACAGACTTTTCACAAATTCATAGTGATGCTATATATACATGTCCAAATTGTAATGTAGATTTAATGATTTTATTAGTTAGTAATCCTCAAGGCTGTGATTATACCTTCCAAATCTCATTAGCTATGGTAAATCATTCTGAAAAAAAACATATAAAGAAAAAGAATATACAAATACATAAAAATGTAGTACATCTTAATAATACTAAAAATAATGTACATTTAAAACATGGAAACAAAACAACAATTACTGAAGATATTGAAAATATGCCTAATCAAGAAGTAAGCCTAACATTACCTGTATTAATCTCAACAAACTACTACAAAGAGGAAAATTTAAATTGTATTGATGCATTATCTAGCAAACAAAACACAAAAATTGAAGTAGAAAAAGACACAAGAGAAGATCTTAAGGAATCTAATTCTGTTCATCTCTCAAAAATATCAAAACTACAAGAAATATCACATGTGTCTAATAATTTAATGGATTATGATTATGATTCTGCAGATCCATTAGTGAAAAATGAACCTGAGAGTGATAATACTTATTGGCTAGACAGTGAGACTGATTATAAAAGTGAGAAAGATACATGTATAACAACATCACAAGACACTATGCTTGAACAAAATGATATACAAGATGAAAATGATATATATAAATCTTGTTTAAAATATGTATGTAAATTATGTGGTGCTCGCTATCTTTCACACTTAAAATATGAATTTCACATGGAAAGACACAAGCTAGGTAAAATAGATAAATATGAATGTACATTATGTGATAAAGAAACAAGTAATGAAAACTTATTATGGGATCATTATTTTCACACACACAAGAGTTTACAACGTTATATTTGTGTAGAGTGTGGAAAATTATTTACAAAACGAACTAGATTAAATGGACATCAAAAAAATTATAAACATTCTGGTGTAAAACAAATACAAGTTAGTACTAGTGAAGATGCTATTAGTGAAGACGTCATACAAAAAGCTATAGCAACAACAAAACAGGAGAAAGTATCTATAAATTGTAATCTTTGTGGTAAACTAATTTCAGACTTAGATCCAGATGCTATTAATGATTTAGTTACATGTGCTACTTGTGAAGATTCTACACTTTCTTTAATGATAGATGGAAATGAGACAAAAGTAATTTCTCCACGTCAATATCATTGTACTAAGTGTCCCAAACATTTTGTACGAAAAGAAAGACTAGAATTTCATGAAATGAGGCATAATGAAAATATGAATGAATTTATTTGCAGTACTTGTGGAAAAGATTTTAGAGCAGAAAATTCTTTATATGAACATTACCTCTTTGTTCATAAAGGAGCAAGACCTCACATCTGTGAACTATGTGGTAAATCATTTCAGTTAAAAGCTAGATTAAAAGAACATCATCGAATTCATACAGGTGAGAGACCATATCAATGTGATATCTGCGGTCAACGATGTAGAACTACAAACGCTTTAAAGCTTCATAGAAAAATTCATTTTTCTCATAATAGATATACTTGTAACGTATGTAATAAGTCATTTAGTAAAAAGCAAAATATGAATGAACATTTAGAGAAGCATTGGAAAAATGATAAAAGTGTAACATTACCACAATTATTTACATGTCCAATTTGTGTAGAAGATTTTCCAACCTACCGTATGTTAAAATATCATATGGTACAAATTCATGAAATAAATAATCAGGATCCAATTTTGATAAAACAAAAACCATGGTATGAATGTGCAGAATGTCACGAGAAATTTAAACATCAAATGTCTTTAAAAGCACATAAAGAGAGAGTACATGAAGGAAGAGTAGACCCTATTTATCAGTGTGACATATGTAATGCAACATATAGAGTAAAACAACTTTTAGTAAATCATATTAAAAGTAAACATGATGGTGAAAGACGTTATAAATGTGCTCAATGTGAAAAAGGATTTAATGACACTAAATCTTTATATAATCATGTATTATTACATACTGGAAAAAAACCATTTGTCTGTGAATATTGTAATATGAGTTTTAGAAGAAAAGACTCTAGAGATCATCACCGTAGAAAACATACTGGTGAACAACCTTATCAATGTCCAGATTGTGGTGAATCATTTTCTACCTATAATAATCGATCTAAACATCGAAAGAAAGAACACGGAGAAGGAGATCCAGAGTGTCCAGAATGTGGAGAAAAATGTAGTAATCAACAAGAAATTAGAATACATTTAAATAAACATCTGGGAGAGAAATTAAAAAAATTACAAAATATAAAATCTGAGTAGATATAATTTATATACAATTCAAACAAAAATACAGTGAAACTACAATTATGAAATTCCTAAATTAAAATTGCACTAGTTAATTATAATTAGCAGATTATTTTATTTACAAAAATGTATTTATTTTAATTATTTTATACATTTACAAATGCAATATAAAATTAAAAGAGCTGATTAAGAACATGGACTAACATCTAATTTTTTACTGTTTCATTATTATTTAAATTATTTTCATTAATTTTATTTTATTTAAATAATTAAAAACAGGAATTTCTTTATCTTTCATCCATAAAAATATTATATGTAACTTGCTACTAAATAATGTATTAAAATATTTTTTTGTATATTTTAATCATTGAATTATTATTTCATGAAATAAATACATTCATATTAAACAACTGAATAATAAATACTATATTAACATTTTATTAAACTACTTTCTTGTTATTAAATATTTTAATACAAAAGCTTATTAGCATTTTACACAAAAACTTATACAATTTTATACAAAGCTTCCTAAAAGAAAGAAATATTTTTCAACTTTTGTACATGTTTGTAATGTACTTCATCTTTTTTTTTTTTTTTTTTTTTAAGTTATATTTACCATAATATTTCTAATTTAGAATAATCTTAATAGCACTTAAGTAAATTTATAATTATTTGGTTTATAATGATAATAATATGTGTATTATAGTACTTTTTCAAATTAGTCCTTCATTATGTATATAATATCTTATAGGGTAATTAAGTATGAAACATAAACAGCATATACTGCAACGTGTTGCAAACATAGTACCTGAAATTCTATAAAATCTATAAAAACATTGAAAATTAAATTTTAGTATTTGAAAATAAACTATTGTTAAAACTACAAATGTAGAAGAAATATGAAGATTCCAAAATAAATAAATTCCAATTACTCAAGATTTCACTGTAACTACAGGAATGCTTACTAATTTTAGTGTTATTAAGGATTTAATATTGAAAAAGTCATAAACGTGTTTCACAACATCGAGGCAGTTAAAAATATTAAAGCTATTTGACGTATTTAACATATCATTTTTTACTTTAGTAAAGCAATATAATTTATATGTATGTATATGAAAAAACTCATGGATATAAACAGCATTACAAAAATAAAATATTGAAAAATCGTTGCAAAGTAATTTTTATCGTGCATTATGCTACATTCAGTTTTATTTATCCACACATACACACATTCGGATATGTATTTATAACATTAGTACAATTTTTTATAATACTGTAATTACATTGTATATATTTACAATAAAGAATTATATGTAATTTATTATACATGTATATAGTTAACATTTTCTAAACATACTGTATATATGACATGTAATTATTTCTTATTGCTGTGAATAAATTATTAAGAAAATTTTGTAATAAAAACCGAATAAGCATTTATATTTTTGATTTTTTAGTAGATGGTATAATATTTTCCAAGCAACCTTATTAATTAGTATAAAATATAGTTTCTATGTTCCAAAAAATATTTAATAATATAATAATTTTATTTATAATTATTGGATTAAAATAATAAGATTTAAGACTTTTATACATTGCAACATCTTTATTATCATATTACAAAAATTAAAGTGCTGCTTAAATATTTATATTTATATTTATATTTAATATCGTTTTTTCAAATATTTATATATTTACAATGAAATATATAATATCATAACATAAGTGGATGAAGCAATAAAAGGAAAAGAAAACGCATAACAATTTTTAACAGTAGTAGCGTGCATGTTGTTCTCATATGTAGATACAGTCAAGGTAGACACGTGCAGCTGAGACAAATGTCAAAATTTAAATGGTTGCGCCTCAGTGTCCGATGCGGCGCTGTCTCGCAAAAATCAGGTGGTCGAATTTACCAGCTGTGTTACTTTGTACTTGCAATCGTACATAACAAGGCATTTAACTTTTTGATGTAGGAAAATCCGCATTTTCAGCAAATATAAAAGAATCGCACATAGTATTTCGTATTCCTTGTAAATATCATTCAAATTTCCTTAATTTTTTGGAAAATCAACAAAAATAACACATGAGGAACTACTTTTACGCGGAGTAATATCGGAAACCGTTCGAGCGAGTCAATATTTATCCTGGTTTTTTACTGTAATCATGGTTTACTTTACTTGAAAAGTAAATTGTGGAGAATATACTTAAATTTTAGAAAGCTTCTAATAGAAAATTTTTTGAAAGTCTACATTTATTAAATGGCTATTCATCAAAACAATTTTTGCGGAGCAATAATGACGTGCTACGATCGCACAGACGCAAACCAGCTTCGTTCATTGGCTGAAGGAAGTGAGCGATTCACACATACGTAACACATGCTCTTTTCTGCAAGTACATATTCACCAACACCAATTTAGAATTTTCGTACCAGATTCAGGAATGTATCTATCGCCTGAGATCCCTTTAACATTTTAAAAAATATCTTTCTTATTTCAGTAATTTATTGTCCCAGATTATATGTTTAAACATCCATTTCGTAACAAAACAACATTGCATGTAGTGATAATAATTTTTTATTGAGATCAAACTAATAATCCTGTCAAAAAGTTTTTAATTTGAACAAAAACATATAAAATTCAGCTTTACCATTGCATTACTAAATATAAACATTATATTTGCAAATTACATTCGAATTATACTTCTATAATCGTAAATTTAAATTCCGTATAATAAACAATTTGCCATAGAAGTAGAACGATAATTTTATAGAATTAATATAGCAATAGCGAATGCAAAGGCGGTAAAAATAATGTTTGATGTCTAAACAACTAAATTACTGTGAAAGTTTATGTACAGCTGTAAAAATTGCAACTATTTAATGGAAAAAATAATAGGGAGTTTAATGGTAATGCAATCGAGAATAAGCGTGATAAATACGATCCTGGTTGCTCAGCACAAGTAGGGGTGAAGGGAGAGGCAGCTTCGCACACACACCGGCGCAGAACGAGGAACGAATTCACTCGCCGGCTCTCAACAAGAACGCGTCGACATATACACCGTGTTTGAACGTACTGAGGTGATATATTTGTTATTTATCCTACGGTCGAAGGCGAGTCAATCGTAAAAATGGCCGGGGAAAAACGTACTCAGGATCAAGAGGAAACTTTATTGTCGGAAACGGTGATCTTAATTGACATCGAAGGCACCACGACGAGCATAAGCTTCGTGAAGGTAACAAAGACTATGGCCGTGAGGCAGAACGCGCCCTACAGTTCTCGCATTTCACCGGTTTTCCGACACATTCTCTGACATTACCTAATGATCAAAATTTTCCACACAGCTAATATCTCGCAGAGAAATTTCCGAACGTTATCATAGAGTCACTGTACGAAAAAAAATTTGTAGATTATAGTTTCGCGCGTATTGTGTGTGTGTGTTCTCTCTCAGCATTTACTATGCCGGCTGAAATCCAGTTTCAGGTTCCCTGTTCGTGAGACAGCGAGTTTCATGGCAGGCAATAGATGCTTTCGTCTAATCTAAAGCGAATAAAATATCATATAAATCATGTCGAACTTTCTTATTTCGAACATTAACATTTTTATATTTGTTTACTTTTACTGTTAATGTTCTTTTTTTTGCGAAATGTTGAGGTTGTTACTTTTAACATGTTGTAAATGAAAACAAATTAAATAAACATTTAGAAAATTCGGCATATTCGAAACGTGGATTATTTAGCTACGAAAGTATCACTGTGCGTAACGTAATTACACATGCGATTTTTCAAAATAACGGAAACCGTAACGGCGCACCGCACAGTTAATTCGATCGACGAGCACACACTACATTCACGTTTACCTTCCTTTCAGGACACACTTTTTCCTTACGTGCGAGAAAATTTAAAGAAATATATTGAAACTAAATGGGAGGATGAAGAATTCAAACAAGACTTTGAAAAATTAAAGGAGCAGGTAAATATTGGAAACAATTGAATATTAACATAAATATTGTATGTAAAAATGACTGTTTTATCAATCAATATTGAAATATTAAAATATTTGAGGATAATTATGATACTTGAATGACATGGATTGTTTATAGTAAATGTGTGTATATATATATATGATAAATAAAAGAGTAGTACAACATAAATATATATATATATATACACACACACACATATATATATATATGTTGTACTACTCTTTTATTTATGTTTTAAATGTCTTTCTTTTGTTGTTAAAATTTTCATTCAGTACAGTAAATTTAGTGCTTCAACTTTTAGTGATGTATTTTAGAGAGTGACCAATAGCATGACAGGTAAGAGGCAGCTGCTTACTGCTAGACATTGACCTGGGAACATTCTTTGTCCCAGAAGTTTGATACCCAGATTGCACATTTATGAAGCTTGAGATTGGAGCTAAATAAATTTTTAGTACTATATTTATTCTTCAAATTATATAAATATAATTTTCTTTGAAACAAATCATTTAATATTCATTTGTTTATTGTTATTTGATTATTCTTTTAGAATTTCATTTAACATACACATTTTACTTTTCTACTTATTGAAGTTTTATATTATTTCATATTATTTGACATTCTAAAACTCATTTACTTCTAATAAATTTATTTCAATGTTATCACATATGTTTAAGATAAATATAAATAATATAGTAAAAAGAAATTTAAAACAAAAATAGGATTGAATACAAGAATGTTTATTATAAATAAATAATACAATTTAAAAAAATATAAATTGGGATAACTATTTTATAATTATTTGGTTATATATTCTTTTAAAAATAATGATATTTTTAAAGATATAATATAATATTTATAATAATATTTATTTATTATTTAAAATAAATTTCACGTGTGTGATTTTGCAGAAAGATTTTTGTGAAGAAAGCATTGTGTTTAAATATTCAATATTTTGATTGTAGGCAAAGAAAGATGAAGAAGATAAAATTGATGGTTTTGTACCAATTAATGGTACTAATGCAGAAGAAGAGAGAAAATCACTTGTAAAAAATATATTATGGCAAATGGATGGTGATCGAAAAACTGGTGCACTGAAACAATTACAGGGACACATGTGGCACGAAGCTTATAATTCTGGAACAATTAAAGCACAGTGAGTTTCTGATAGTTTCTTCTCATTAGAATTTACAACAAAAACTCTTTCAGGTTCCAAAATTCAATATTTAAAATTAGTACATGTAAAAAATGTGATTATGATATACATGATTATGAAATATGATACATTTTCAATAGTATGCTTATAAAAAGTTTATCTGTAAGCTTACTATAGATATGCGTGAATATATTTCGTAATTTATTGCTAACTATTATATTTTAATTAATATCAAAGGAAAATGCTATATATCTAAAAAGAGTTTAAAGATAAATAATGATATGTAGCTATATAATATAAACACCATATGTAGTGAGGTGAATATGTTGTGTAAGGGCTCACTTCAGTTTGGCATAAATATATCACTACAATTATGATAAACAATTTGTAACATAATGAACAATTAAAAATAATTCATCAAATGATAAATGAATTATTTGTATAGTGTTTATGAAGATGTACCGAAAGCACTAGAATCGTGGACAAGTGATGGTAAAAAAGTCTATATTTATTCAAGTGGTAGTGTTGAAGCACAAAAACTTCTATTTGGACATTCTATACATGGTGACTTACTTAAGGTACTTTATTATAGTTTACCTGTCATAGATGCCAGTACTTATAGCTATATGAGCGTTGAATGTAATAAATTATTTATATTATATTTTATTATATAGTTTATATAAAGTATAACAGTGTATTGTTGTGTATGTTTTAGTATTTCAGTGGTTATTTTGATACTGAAGTAGGTGCAAAACAAGAATCAAGTAGTTATAAAAATATATTAAATAAAATTGGAGCTGAACCATCAAGCGTAATTTTCTTAACTGATGTTGTCAAAGGTTAGTAACTATGTATATCGTGATATATTAGCATTTACAAACCACAGTGATACTCATGAATAGATACTAATTCTTATGCTTTCCTATTATAGAAGCTGCTGCTGCGAAAGAAGCAGGCTTATCAACAGTTATAGTACTGCGTGAAGGCAATGCTCCTCTTACAGATGAAGAAAGAGTGACTTCCACAACTATTAAGTCATTCTTAGATTTAACATTTCAAACTTCTACAAAACGACAAAAGTTAGAAACTACAGAAGTTCAAGAAAATAAAAGTAAGAGTACATCTGATGTTAGTGAACCAATGGATACTTCCGAAGATGTTGAAATGATCGATAAAGTAGAAGCAAAAGAAGTTGTTCAAGAAGAAGCGAAAGAATGTATAAAAGATCAGCAACAGAAGGAAGCTCCAGTCACAGACGTGAAAATGGAAGAGCCAATGGTTATTGATACAAAAGATGCACCAAACGCTGAAAAGCTGGAAAATACAGCTGAAAAGGTAGAACTTCAGCCATCAGAGGTGAGTACAAAACTAGACACTTCCGAAAATGTGCAAGCTGACGTGAGTAGTAACGCCGAATCAGTAGCAATATCTTCAAAAGACGATGAAAAGTCTGCGACTTCTGAAAAAGTAGAAAAGCCAATAGATACAGAGAAATCTGTAGAAACTGTCCCAGAGGCAACTCCTACTGCGAATGACCCCTTAGACGTTGGAATGAGTGAGCCTAAATCAAAGTCTGAAGAAGTTTCTATTACGGAGAATAAGACTGAAGAATTGTCAAATACTGCTAAAGAAACTAAATCTGATGACATGAAAGTGTCAGAGGTAAAACCTACTGAAACTGCATCAAAAGAGAAAGATAGTAACAGTATAAATGAAAAATCAGAAAAATGTGCTAATAAACCAGAAAAAGAAA
Source organism: Bombus pyrosoma (assembly GCF_014825855.1). Classification (NCBI taxonomy): domain Eukaryota; kingdom Metazoa; phylum Arthropoda; class Insecta; order Hymenoptera; family Apidae; genus Bombus; species Bombus pyrosoma. The sequence continues at coordinate 1,544,499 of NC_057786.1, read as the reverse complement.
CGAAAGAGGAATCCACTGAAAAAGTTGTAATTACTCCTAGTATAACAGAAACTAAAACATCAGAAAATGAATCTTCGGTAAAACCTGCGCAAGAACCCGTTAAGACAGAAGAAAAACCTGCAGAAAATGGTAATGTACCATTGACAAGTGTAGAAAAAATTACTGCGCCAACGATAACAGAGCCAGAAGCTACTAGTAGCAAAGCAGATACAAATACTGAAACTAAAAATACGACAGAAGTAGCTAAAGAAACAAAATCTGAAACAGAAACAGAATTGACTAACGTAAAATCCCCTAAAACGAAAGAAACAGAGGAAACAACAACGTCTGCAAACGATGCAGAAAAACAAGTAAGTGTAGAAGCCTCGAAACAGGAATTGACAGAGAAATCAACGAAAGAAGAAACTGTAGCGGATGAAACAAAAGAAACGAATACAGTGGATTCTGAAAAGAAAAAATTAAATGGTACAACACAAAACGGAGATACAGATGTGCCACTGTCAGATGATAAATTACAGAGAAATGGACTAAACGAGGGGTCATCGAATGAAGATGTTAATTCGTCAACGAGCGGTAGTACATCTGCGCAAAATGGTGAACCAGAGAGTTCCTCTGAGACTAGTGCAGAATCTATAAAAGTCAAAAAGGTCGTTGATTCTGCAGTAGCCGATGGTGCCGGCGAACCTGACGTTGTTCCCCCCGTAGTTGTAGCTGCGACGTCTTAATCTTGTTCTTATACATTTTAAGAAGTCCTTCATACATAACCCCAACCCACAATACTTATCCGCAGATATAAACTGAAAAGTTGGCTCCCTACACCTTACATAAATCGTACGACGTTAAAGATGTAATACGTTAATTTAAAATACAGTTCATAAGATTTCTATTTCTTCAACAAATGTGAAGAAAGACGATAATGCAACATATACAGCGTGTTTCACGTTCGATTATCTTTTCTAATGTTACAGTTTGATATATTGCATGCTTGTTGATTATGTTAAATAGAAAATTCTTTAAAAATGTACGAACACTCAGTTCCTATTTCACTTGCTTAATTTATTTCGTTATACTTTGTTCTGCCATTTTTGATTTGTCTACACAAATGTGTCTTTTTTATAGTAGACAGATTATATACCTGTTCTTAATTTAAATCGACCCAGAGATAATCGAAAATGTCATTCGCTGTAGTAAGGCTAAAAAGTATTTTTGATTTTTTGTTTTCTATTACATTTTACGATGTGTATCCTTCTTTTGCCTAAACGAAATGTTACGGTATGAACATTTATAGGATAGCAAATTCATCATAGTTGGAGTATGCTAAAATACCGAATGTACTTTGTGCCAAATGAACTAATTCATCAGTTTGAAGATTTTTCTATAATTATACATATAATGTTTAAAGATCTGATCACTATTTTAGTTTCTAACAACAATCAGGGAACTTTGATTATATATGATTTTAAGACTGAATTGGTAATGCCTCGAAAAGTCGCTGGCTTTAAGACTATACGATATAATTTTTGCATACTCTCTTGTGTACTTAATTTTATAAACTGATAGTAACACAGTGATCTTTGAATCATAAGTCTACACTTACTATCGATAAACTGTGTTTTACAATGAATTTTATTCGACTATATTAGATATATTTTTTCGCGTTGTGAGGAACGTTGTGCGACTTACTATAATCTTTTTTGTTTTTTTTTTTTTTTTGCCTTTTTTGACATTTATTTATCGAAACATATACTTCTAGCTTAGAATGATGTTGGCCTATATGCATTGCGTATTTCTATATTTTATATTATGTATCATAATTAACATTTTATCGATATTAAGTTGATTTTGAGCGATTGGAAGTTTTGTGTTGCATTTATTAATGTCCTATAAAAATCATGACATTCGTATATGGTCAATGATATGACTGTAACATGGTGTATTGAACGTATTCATTATTTTATTAGTTATATAAAATGTATTTAATATAGAACAATCCGATTAGAAGGAAAAACACTTCGGTTTGAAAATTTATTCATTTATTCCTACGGATTGATAATGTGAACATTTTTTCTATGAAATGACTTTTTTCCCGACAGTTTCTTTTCTTTCTTTTTAGGATTCGTAAATTATTTTCCGAATTTGACAAGAACTCGATTATTTATTTATTATCCATTCCTGCAAAATTGACTGTGATTTAACGATATGCTGATAGACATAGGGAATTTAAAACAATTCATTTGTTATTCACCTGTAGTAATTCCTTTGGCATATTATAGTACTAATACTATTATTTTTATTGAAATTAATATACATCCTGCCTGATTGAAGACACTGTGAAGACTGTAGACTGTATAGTAAGCGATCGAAGCTTCCGTATTTTCTCCTTTCTGTTTTCTGATTTTGGTTCGTTTCCCTTTTTCGCCAGCGGCTATGCTAGAAAAGCTCAGCGATTCACAAAAGCGAATAAATGAAATAAACGAATTGCGACGTCAGCGTGTTCTAGACTTGTTATCTATAAGTGCACATATAGTCAGTAACGATTATGAGACTTTGAACCTTAAACGATTGTGAGACTTTAAACGAATGCATATTTTACAGGACACTTGACAGACCTCGCATTTATTTATAAGGTGTCCTTACAACAAAAACCATTTCAATACTCAGTCATTTTTTTTTTTTTTTTTGGCGTTGCACGATTCATCATGAATTGATAGAAAGAGAATAGAGATTGTTAAAAAATAACGATCTCCATTTATTACCTGAAACGGAATTTGAATCTTGTATGCTTGATAGTCCTCGTTTCAGGATGAAATATATCCGAGGATATATCAGAGCGGATAAGACCGTTGCCGATGTTCGATTTGATCCTACACAATAACTTATCCTTAAGTCAGATATATAAGGAAAATTTCCAATTGATATTATAAAATCTAGTACGATTGCAAATTCATCGAATGCATAATCGATAACATAAGTGTGCCCGAAAATGCTCAACCGCAAAAATTGAACGATTTTATTGAAATTTTTAGGGTCACCTCTGTTAACGATGATTAACAAAAATACTAAAAAGCTCGATGTTAACAGCCCCGAAGCGTTAACGACTGTAAACTGCCGACATTTTGCCATAACGAATTTTTTAATTGTTCTTTCGGTAAATACCTTATATTTTTGTATTCCGTCTATTAATATCGTATTTGAAAATGTAAACTGACTCTGCCAATCAGTACGGTCAAATTAAGATCTTTGGACGCTAACTGACAATATGTATGAAGTTCTTCTCGGCTGACTTTCACGGCATCATCAGATATCATCATCCCCATATCATCCATTCTTGTTCTTGCGTCGATAGTCGGAAGAACCGAAGTACATATTGCTAATTTGCGACGTATAATTGCTCTTTACTTGCTTTGTGTTTCATTTTTATTCGAGTGCTCGATTTCAACGAACCTTAGTATTTTTTTTCTTCAAACGTACACGATCATGTTTAATTAACGTAAAATAGCGTCGTTGATGTTCTAAGTTTAGGGATCGTTAACTCTTTGCGGTTTGATTCATAAGTATTATTTACAGGTATCGAACTTGAAGTATTCTTCTGATAAAACTAATTGGATAACACGCGATACGACAAATGAGAATGTAATGTATTGATCATGTAAAATTCAATGGAATAAATTATTTGTTTTTTTTTTTTTCAATATGACTGTGAACCGCAAAGCGTTAAATTAAGAAGCGTCTGTAAGTTTAACGTTTACATTTTTTTACTGTGACGTGTCAACTTAGAGATCTTCGATCAACGTTTGATACTCGATTCGATGCGACCACGCTCTAAGATGTATGTCATTGCCGCTTTATTGTGTTATTATTCGCATATGGTCGCATGGCCGTCGTACACTGCCTTGTTATTTATTATCTTTTCATGATATAATATCGGATATTCGTCAAATCAGTCGTAAATCACTAATAAAACGTTGATGCTTTGTATTTTGTTAGAAATGAAATGAATGTGTCGCTTATACATGTATATGTATATATGTATACTATAATGTAGTAAAAATGGTGTTTATATGTAAATATCTATATCTATATATATATATATATATATATATATAGATAGATATATATATGTAGATATCATTTTTACTCGTGACACATTTTATCAGTTGAACTCGTACGTAATAATGGTTGTAGATCTTGTAAGCGAACCGAAGAACGTGATATCCATCAAGAATACGTTCTCTTGCGGCTTACAAGTCGTACAGCTACTTAAATTGTATGCATAAGATTTGTCGTCCTTTCAAAATACCTTAGATACCGAGATACATTAAGTACCGAAGATAGGGAATACTAATAAACAATAGCTTCGTATCGATTAGCGATTATTATTTGTAATTCATTGGCTATTTTATGTAACATGTCAATATAAGTGTAGGAGAGAATGTACGGACTTAATTGATACTTTTTAACGATAACCTTCGACGGAGATCCTTAAAGACTCGTATCCTCTAAGAGACTGCTCCGTTGCCTTTCTTTCTCACTCAAGTATTTTTAAATACTTTTTCTTTTCTTCTTTATTACACGAGATCATCTGTAGAAAAATTACTATTTTCCAGTGTTCTCTAAACAATTAACGTATGTGTGTAATATGTATGTGTGCGTGCGTGCGTGTATTACATGGCAGGGGCACAAAACTCAGTTCTATTTCATCGTATCAAGTTCGACGATCATCGGATCTTAACACACATTTTATGGAATGAAGAGTAACGTATTACTGACTCCGAAACACGGTATGCACTGTACAGGAAAAGAAAAGGATTGAGGATTCTGTTCTCTCTGAACTCTTGACTGCATTCGTAGAGCAAAATAAATGAATTTTGCAATTAGAATCCGAGCGTTCAACTTTTATTTCATTGTTCCTAACGAAGGCTTCGAATTTCCGCGAGTAAACTTATTTTATAAGAGAAAGGATAACCGCGATATCGAATCGAAATCAAAGCGTACTCATCCTTATATTCTTCATACTGTAAATTTTGTTTAGGTGTATATATTCCCGTGGTAATATTATTGCATTAAATATAATGGGATAAAGAAAAAGAAAAAGAAAAAAAACGATTAGCGTCCGCAACATAGAGTTAAAGGAACGGCATAAAAAGATAAAAGAATTGCGATTAAAGTATATCGATGTACATGATTGAAAACTAATCCGCTCTCGGTATTGTTTCCTCGAATTGGTTCGTGCTACTCTTGTCCTCAGCTAGTCGATAATGTTAGGTGCAGCAGCATTTTCACCCGATCGATCCTGAGTGCTAGTCATTCTACTATGCGCACCGGAGCATCAATTTTCAACCAACTAATTCAGTAGATCGAGATGTAAAAAGTCTCCGTCATTTTAACGATAATTTCCGTTGAAGCAATAATATTGTCTGGATACGATTCTTTTTTTTTCCTCGACATAATGTTAAGAACAAGATGTATCGAATATTTGGTACTTGAAATACATATTGTTCGAACGTATGAGATATTGCTTTTTCTACGACACTTTTCTCTTGTATAAAATGCTGAAATACCATTTTTTACTGGGAAATGCAAATCATCTTGTAAGATGTTTTATGTTTCATGTAAGAATATAGAAAAGGTTTCAGTGTCCATGCAATGGTTCAATATTTAATATTGAAGGTACACTGATTGAAAATTACGAATTAAAGGACATTAAAGATTAAAGAAATTTAAAAATCCAAATAATCTGTGTCAATAAGAGACTTCCTTCCTAAATAAATAATTTATAAAGATTTTTCAATACGCTCTAATATATCATGCTATACTTTTTCTACTTGTATCAAAAAGAAGAAATATAAATTCTATTAAAAAGAATACTAGTAACTTTGAAATGTTCTTGCCACCTTTACATACGTATATGTACATGTTTTTTTGTGATATTTTAATTAACTTCTTCGTGTAATTTAAACTTTATGCGTTTGATTATACATATTATCATATAATATTTTTCTTAATACATTTCTTCAAATGTATACTCATTTATCGATTAAATTATGTCATATGTATTTCTCTATTATTTAATTTCTATATAAATTTCTTTTACAACAAATAAATTTTATTCCTTTATTTATCTATCTCTTTTTCCATATACATCAACATTTTAAGAGTGCATGTTTAGAAAATAATAAACGGGTCAAAACGTTCTCTGCTAGACGTTTGTTTATATAAAATTAAAGGCTGCAAGCGTTTAAACTTTCTCTTACAGAACGTATGCTATGCGAAGGGAATAAAAAACTGTTTTATAGTCGCTTCTGTTTGAAAGCCTTTACTACACGCGAAGTAAGTGTAAGGTCTTTCACCGGTACAAAAAAGTTGGCGTACCTAGCCTCAACTAAGTGTTCGTTTTAAAACCTTTTTCTCGTACGCTACAAGTAATACATAAGCTTCCTTTTCAATGCCATGCTTTGCTACATGTTATCTCGGCATTATCTAAAATTTAATGATTTCTCTCCGCGAATATTGCACCTAATTGCGCCCTCTTATTCTTTGTACATCTTTTTGCGGTAAAGCGTGCCCTTCTATGTTGATTTATATTTCCATGCTGCTATACAGTGTATGCAGTTTCTCTGTCCCAGGCACCAGGTATCACGAATGTAAAATCTAATCCTAAGATGAAACCACGACCGTTTAATACTTGGAAATGGTTTTAACGATAACTTTTCTTAATTTCTCCTTTAGTTTTTCAAAGTACAAGTGTATACAAATATATATATTTTTTTTTCTTTGTGTTTTAGTTACATTGGGAACAGAGATAGTTTACTTATTTCATCTGTGTCAGGAATACTGAGACGTGATTCGAAGTGTTGACAAATATCATAATACTCATAATATGGTGAAGTGAATTTTTAGACGGTTTTTTAAAATAAAAAACGCTTCGTCGATAGAAGCATAGAGATTCTGATTAAAATTTACGTGTTTCTGTGTTGGATAGTCTATACCAAAGATGAATTGTTATACATATATTGTACGACGAATGTCTTTTTAAATAAAATAATGAAAATTTTATATAAGTGTTTTTATATATTCCCTGATACATCTCCTCATCTGACCCTTAATAAAATTCTGCAGTACTTTTTATCTGTAAAGGTATAACGTCTAAATATTTTATTTTCATTTTACAGTGATGTGTACAATATAAAAAAGTTGGTTAAAGTGATTTCTAAATTTTATTATTATTAAAAATATGTAATTTAAAAAGTATTTTTTTAATTTGATTAATAATGACATAATTTGATTAATAATTGATAAATAATTTATATTCTTTTTATTGTTTATTATCTTTTTCATATTTTTTAATTCTATTTATGGATGCAATTTTAATAAATATGTATAGAGTAAAAAGATACGTATAAATTTAAATTATCAACTCTGTCTATAACCGTTATACTTTTTTATGGTATCAACAGATGGCACTGCTGACACTGTTTTAGTACCTGCATAAATTTTACAAATCTATATCGGTATATAATTTTTAAAAAATTAATAAGTTGGAATTACATGCTTGGTTTACAACATTTTATACCAAGTTCTTACGTGCAGTATTTTAAAATTAATAAACAATAATTGCAATTGATTATCCATAAAATAAGTATTTTTCTAAATTATTTTAATGTTTGGTATAGTGTAGATTGTTTGAACATTATAATCTGTATAGAAGTGAATATGTTCAAGTTCGGAAAAGATTAATTTCATTGATTAATTAATATTTATTAAATTGCTGAACGGTATAACAGCGAAGAAAAGGAAAATGTTCGTTCATTTTCAGTAAAATAAGTTGTAAGTAGTAACATAACGATTTAATACAATTTTGTTCCTTTATTAATATAGTTACCTACATATGTATGTGTTAATGTATTAATCGATATTATATCTAATTATTTTCGTACTTTTCCAACATAATATGTAATGTGAGAAAGAATTCTGTTGCAAATAATTATACACTATTAGTACTGTCAGCGGCTAGTAACTCAAGACAGAATATTTTGATTTCTATACGTCAAATTTCAATTTCCCCTTTGCATAAAAACTTTCAGTGGAAAAGATAGATGTATATGCGCATGCGCTGCCTAGCGACTGCAATTCGAACTAAGCTTATAACTGGAGTTTAAACTCTTATGTAAAATAATATTTACTTTCATTTTTGCACGTAATGTGCGTCTAATTTTTATTATTCTCATTTTTTTGTGTAACACACAAAGATATTTAGATAAATATTTCACATTTCAATATTTATGTAAGCTTCTTTTAGAACATCAGAAATTCCTATTCGTAGGCTATGCCAAACCTACTTTCTCACTGCTCCCTTGTGTTTTATATATACATATGTATATGCTCACTAAGAATACTTATTTAATTACGTTATTATAGAAATTATTGATCTTAATTGACGAAACAAAGAAACTAAACGTGCATTATTATTATTATTAAAAATAGATTTTTATGTATAATTTAAATACAACATAAATTAGCAATATTTTTTAGCAATCTTAATAGTTTATTATTATTTTCTTTAACTGATAATAGTATATATTGTTACGATAAGTTTTACATTATATGTATATATATATACATTTGCTAATTTCATATATTTATAGATTTTAATTTTACGTTGAGTTTAATCAATCTACGAACCATGAAATTTTTATTAATTTATATTATAATATATTTTTTAACCATTTATTATGTCTTTGCATTTATGTACTCATTAATATTAAAATTAACATTATATTTATCAGTTTTCCCGATGATTATATATATTCTATACTTAAAATTATTTTAGCTTCGTTTATATAACGAATATTGCAATTCGTGTTATGCTATAAGTTTTTATTTATGTTTGTAGTTTGGAAAAGATATAATAATGTTAAATATGGAGTTATTAATCACATAAAAAAAACATTCGAATAATAAAATGTAGAAAGCTTTTCTAAATCTCTCTTTCTAAAGCTCTCTAAAAGTTTATACAATAATGCCTAGTTTTCATGATATACAAGTATTTTAAACACATGAAAGCTTTATTGAAAGTTTTGAATTCAATACTGAATTTATAATATTGAGGTTACTGTCAATTTGAATATTTTACTAACCTCTAATTAATAATTTGAAAAATGAAATAATATCTCATTTCATAAACACGGTATTACTATAATACCAAAAAAAAAACGGATACTACATTTTTAATTTCGTTAATTAAGTTCAATAATTTCAATAATACAAAACTTTTGGAAACATCATCTGTACATTAGATGCCTATTAATAATTTTACTCTACTATTATAATTTATTGCTAATAACTTCACACATTTAATTTTCAAATGAAACACTTGTATCGTTTTCTGTTTGAGTATGCACGTATCTGTCTTTTAGTAATTGACCGTTTTAGTTCGCAGTGGCAATAAACAATTTTGTAGAGAGAACTAATTTGTAAGTCCATTTATTACTGCTAGTCGATAAATATGCAATGAAGTTCGAAAGACGGGATTTTTACTGGAAATTTTAAATTCTAACTCTAACATCAAGCTAGCATTGAATCTCTTTCGTAATTTGTGGACGGTAAAAATATAAAACACAGTTAAAATTATTTTACGTTGTCGATCATGTCTGTTAAAGCTATAACATTTAATGAACTTCTAGTTTAGGCATTTGAATAGAATAGAAAATATGTAGGTGTTTCAATACTTTCTTTTCTCAATTGTTGTCGCATAACCTCTTTCGTTCTTTTGCATGAAAAATAATTTGTCATGTATGAAAAATACTTATATGTATTTGTGCTCGAACGCGTCATATGTCATAGAAAATCAGGATTTGTCTCAACGATCACATCAGGAATATTCTGAACATTGTAAATTATAATGAACAATTCTGGCAACAATATCGCAAGGCTTGAATCAGCGTGCACAACGTCTCGTAAGAGCAGGAGAGCGGAACTCGAACTGTCTTCTCCTTCTATTTGTCGGACTGTGCTCTTATTTGCTGGCTCTTGCGTCCCTCTGCGACTCTCTTTCTCTGTCTCTTTTCTCCCTGTCGATATCTATATACCTGTCATTCCGTCTTTGTCTAGCTTACCTTATGTATGTATACACCGCATCTTCCTTTCTCTCTCGCTCAATAGGGTGAGATCGGGCCACGGACGTATTCGACAGGATTGGACCAGCCTCTGACGTCATTGCGTGGACCGACGTATCTCGTTGACGATTGTCGAAAGCATGCTGTTCTCGCGCCTCTATATATCCACCTACAGCAATCAGCGGCAAATTCAAACACATGATAAAGTTAGATTTCTCTTGTATTGCATTAATCGAACGTTACTTTTTCTCGTGCCTGGCAACGATGAGTGAATTAGGTACGATCATTTGAAAAAATTAGTCTCTCGTCTCTAACAGTGAATTATCGATTCGGATGGTTTTTTGAAATTCCAACGAAATCTAAATTTCCCAGATAGAACTCTGGACAGGCTGGTATAAAACTGTGAAGCAAAAAAAGAAAAGGGACGAATTATTAATTTCTCTCATGAAGGTGAAGTCCTGGTGTTTTAAATATGGATTTTTACGGGTCGTGTATTCTTTATATATATGTGTATATATATATATGTATATATATAACGAATATATATAAAGAATACACTCTCGTTTAACTTGTATATGTATATACAATTCCCCCATTCCTCACGTACCATCTACGTTATTGCTTGTATTCTTTGTGCTACATAGAAGTCATAATATGCTTTATAAAACCGTGGATTCAACTTCTCTTGGTGTTTATTAATATAACGTTTATTATACGGTTCTAAAATTTCGTTGGTATTACTAATTATAGGAGAAATTTTATTTTAAGTAACGAATGTCGTTTCTTTTAAATGAAGAGGAAAATTACTCCCATTTCAACGATATAAAACATGCATAGTAAAATATTAGTATGTACTCTACATAACCTTAGTCTGAACATTGGCACAGATATTTTGTTTCAAAAAGTTATACGTATTCGTTCGGAAAGGTTGTCCATTTTCGAACAATTAAAGTTATTATAAACTAATATAAAAATTTTCACAAATTCAACCAATTAAGCGAAGAGAAATAATTTTGAACATTTTCCTATGGTTTTTAACAGAGGCTGCTGTGCTCCTAAGTACTGCGTGACATCATACTCGTACGGACATAAGGTACCCGAAAGAGAACAATAATCGACCTCGCTCAAGATGAATGACATCGAAGTCTGCGTAAGCGGCTACGTGCTCCGATGTTGAGGAACATCAGCAAGGGCGCTAGCCGCAGAAAACAGTAGAGGTTAGGTATGGCCAGGACGGTACGTTCCAGGCAGTGGAGAGAAGAGTACCCGGAGAGAGCACCCGGGCCGGGTAGGTAGGTAGGTATACATAGGTAGGTAGAGCGCAGAGGCAGACGAGAAGAGACGACCGCTTGAAATCCCTTTCTCCTTCCCGCCTTTCCTGCCTGCTTCTCTCTACCGCCCGTCCGCCATGCCACTACGAGCGAGCGAACGTACAGCTAGGCCGGCACAGTCCTGTAGCCCATTTGGCATTTCCCCAGCTATAGCGGCGGTCCTGTAGCCCATCGTTGTTATCGTCCCGCAGCTGCATAAAGTCGGCTCTACCTCCCCTTACCCCTCTGACCCTCTCCCATGCTGTCGACCAACCGCCCGTCCACTCCCCTCCTCATTCTGTTTCGCTCACCTCGCTGCTCGACATCAACGTTTCTTCCTCCATCTCTCTCTCTCTCCCCTTCTCTCTCTCTGTTCTTCCTTCTCTCACCCGCCTGCCGACCTGATCGTGTTGCCCTCCTTCCTCCCCCCAGTCGTACCGACGCTTCGACCAATCCCCTTCCTTGTCGCCCCATGAGCTCTCGTTGTCCGCCGTTCACTTCTCTCTCCCACGAGCCTGCCAGCCTGACGTTTCCCCCACCGTACTCCTACTACCACTAACATTCCCTTATTCTACATCGTTACCGCTAACTCACACACATATACTATCAGCAGCATTGGTACCACGTTTCTACAGCGACGCAACGGTGGCGCCGCCAGACAGGGACGCCTGGAAACGTTTTTACCCTCCTCTCTCTCCACCCGTCTGATCCAACTCCATATACCGCCGACGACGCCTGATGCTGCCGTGCTGCGGTATATACTCGCGCACCGTCCTTGTCGTTCTATCGATTCCCTACCTTCCTCCTTCCTCTCTTACCCAACCTCTTCTCATCCTACTCGTCATGTGCCCCCTCTTTCGCTTTTCTCTCTGCGTCTCACTGCCAGCCAACTTGCCTGTCTGCTTGCCTGGCTTGCCTGACTGCCTTGCTCGTTTACTTACTTGCTTGCATGCTAGTCTGCCTGCTAGGTTGCTAGCCCGCTTGCTTGGCCCGCTTGCTTCGTTCAACCTCTACGTCGGTGTAACCTTGGTGGAGAATAACCCGCCGTTCAATTCAAGGAATTATGACGGCCCCTCGATTTTCTCTTTTTCTATTTGCTAGCCCCTCTTTTTCGTTCTTTGTCACTAGTTTCCTTCTCTATCCCTCTTTCTCTTCTGTTTCGAGATGAGTAGAGAGTAAAGCCAGTTCTTTACTTTGCTCGTTGGCGCTCATCCGTGCTGATATTTACGCGCCTATGGGCCCCGTGCAGCGAGCGCCGCCATTACCTGAACTCCACCAATGATATCGTTCGATATACAAAGCGAGTTCGAGAATCGAAAGCTGCGTTCCAAAGATGTAATTATGAAGCGATATTTTTCAAAGTTCCTTGAACATCTTCAATTTGCGCCGTACATTGATTCAAACGACAAAGAAAACGTACAATTTCGAAATTGTGGCGACGCGGAAGAAATATATATGTGCTTGTCAAGAATTGCAGAAACAGCGCCATCGTCTGACGATGGTGCGCAGGAGTAAATGAATGCGTTTCGAGGTTAGGTTATTTGTAATATAATTCTCGATATTCGATTCGATATTTTCAATTGGACAGTTTGAGAAGAACTTGTATTTGTCGTAGCAGCTTTGTTCTTCTTCGTTAATCAATTCGACTATGCAATTTTTCAACATAACGATGAACGATGGCCAACCGGTTTGAAGGTTAGATAAAGAAGCTACAGCGGAAATCAGCGTACATTAACGAACACAGAGAACTACTGATGGCGAGTATGTTGTTCGATCGTTAATTATAAATACCGCGTACCTACCATACATGTTCTTATTCTGTGTATACATTTATATATATATTTTTTAAAAACGACCGATGATTATATCAAGTGCATTTCATCTTTGTGTTAATTTACTTTTTACAATTAACACTATATAAAGTCGTCTCATTTTAAACGATAACAATCAATAGAATGGCGTACGTGCTTACTTGCTGTGCATAACCATTAGTTTATCTTTATTACGATAATAATCAGATACATTATCTTCTCATTTTTAATACATGAATTTGATCTTAATTTCAATATAAAGCTTCTTACGGTGATTATTAAATAAACGTATTTTTTATTTAATACGTAACGAACTTGAATTTATCGCCAGAAAATTTCGTAGCTGATCGTTTATTTCGAACGTGCCATTGTGTTTGCCTCTTTCTCTTTATCGCATTATACATACATATATATCTATTTATGTCATGACGTCGATCAGCATCATCAAGCGTCTGTAATGAAATTATAGTCTATGTATATATTCATTCAATGAAATTTATGTACAGTATTGAGAAACGTATGCAAGAAAAAGTAAAAGTTATTTCATACTTGAACTAGTAAACGAAAAAATATGGCATTTAGGTTAATCCGCGTTACTAGACGTTGGTAGAATGGGAGGCACGTTGTCCGTGTTTAAACGAAACTTTCAGCTTAATGAAATTTGAATCTAATTAGGTAGAATGAAAATTTAGTTTTATTAATTATTTGAGTCATAACCGGAAAGTAACGACGCAGTTTCACGGCGTTCACGCCGATATGCACGAGCTCACTCGTAAGTGCAGAGATCGCGGAGAGGCATGAACAAGGCTGATCGCGTATACATATTTCGAGGAATAGGTGCGGCAATTATCGCTACACGTTAATTTTTGGTGGCTTTATAGATGGCTGCATTGGCGTAACCAGTCAATGATTGATCGGCTGGAAATCTCGGCAACGGTATACCGGCCAGAATTAACCCTTGAGATACACTCCGTATGTCTCACGGGCCCTTCAGTCACTTGAAATTATCGGCGAGCACGGTGAGTAATTGCACTTTCAATTGGTAAATTATTAAACCCGTCGCATCTCGTTTGTTACGTCCGTGTTTTGATTGTTATTGAAACCCGCTACGGATTTCATTCTTTCTCCCTTCTTTTTTTTCCGATAATCGTACATCCAACCATATTCACCGAATTAATAACAAGAACAATATTTGAGTACGTTCTTTTCACGTCGTTAATTAACATCTGCCCCGAACAATCTTGTGTGATTTTACATGTTTTGTACGAACATCGAAAGCTGACTTTTTAATCGAGTTCACAATCGGGAAGGGGTTATTAAACGATTTCGAAGCGTTCTATTACGTTTTACGAGGAACGTCTAAAAGTTGTTTTACTGTTGCTGATATTGAGGTTACGCGACTATGCGGTTCAACGCCGGCTATTTCAAGTATTTTAGTGCGCTCGTTATTCTGTTCGTTTGGCGGGCCGGCGCATAGAAATAGCGGAAGAACACAACTTTTTTTTTCATTCGTTCTTGACCTTTCGGGAAAAACGATCGACCCCGCTCCGCGTTCCTGTCGATGCAACCCTGTCGGTTCGTAGGGTAGAGGATGTAGAATATCGTTCGCGCGACATCAGTGTCAGTCACTTGTTGAATGTCGGCCAGCATGTACGGATGAGCATCCGGCGTGCGTCCTTGCAGTGTTTTTCGCTGCAGCCGCGCGCATTTCTCCTCTCCATTCGTCTGAGGTGTTGTACGTTGCCTGGTAAAGTCGGGTCGCCGTATAAATACCGGCGCACATTTTCGCAGGCAACCAGCTTCGTGGAACGGAAATAATTTTCTCGGCGAATATCATAGATTCTTAAAAATATAGTATAGTAACATTTTAATTAATTAACGTTGTAACATTCGAATAGAAAATATTTGTTTACCTTTATGTCGCTCTATACAAACGACATATGTGCACGATAATGGAATATGAAAAACGTATTTATATATATTTTATATACGAAATAATACGCAATATTATAGTATATTACAGAGAATCGTGTAAAATTACACGAAATGGATTCTCTTTTACTCTGACGGAATTATGGCGCTGTTTGAACGTTATCGAAATTCGTCATTGGATCTCGGTTGAGGCGGAAAGTGAACATTGGCCATTTTTGGAAACACAAGCGTCACTCGATTCACCTAAATAAGTTCAAATATCAAAATCTTCAAGTTAATTGGAAATTTCGCGAAAGGAAATATTTTTCTCCTCTTAACCTATTAACCAGATTATTCCTCAATTAGAAACTTGCATAATCGTGAAAGAAAAAAGTAACAAAGATAAATCAATTTCACTTAAGTCAATTTACTCTTTCCGCATTTAACCATCACATGATTTATCGTTAATAGAAATATCTAAAAATATTATGAATGCTCGAATGAAGGTATTATTACGTTGAAAACAGATCGATACGGCAAATGACGAATATACTCGCCGTCCCTATTTACCAGTTAAGTACTTTGTTTTATTTATTACGTTACGCTGTAAAATGCTGGATAATTTATCAAGCGACACCCATACGCGGGTTAATAATTCTTTGAACTATCTCGAGCAGAGGATTAAATACATAATGGCCGTGGATTATTAACCGAAGCTAATCACGATTTTGCGCCGATATATTTCGCAGGATGACTTGGTGGGATCGTTATTAATTGATTTCGAGAACGGATCGACCGCAAATTTATCCGAGCAGATGTAATTCGGGCTTCTGAAATTGAATCAAGACCGCGCGTTCTATTTTTAAGTGGACGTTCCGATGCACTCGGACGATGCGACGAGGCAGAGAATTCTCGTCCTCGTCGTTCTGCCACGGGACGTCGACAGTTCACGATGATGTTCTACGATGTCTCTGCCGGTCGTTCTGCAGCGTTACATCGATGACGAGGAACGTGAGGATTTTACAACTGGAAAGATTAAGCGAGGATCCGCGGATGATTTTACGATTACGTTAATGACCCGCACCTCCGCACTTTCGGCGAATTAAAATCTTAGCCCCGGCTGCACTGTTTGCGCCATACAGTAGTTTAGCTCGGGCTTCCGGTGGCGAAATTTCTGTCTCGATGAAAACGTAGAGTTGCAGTTTATGTAAGAGGAATTTCGACAGACGCGTATGCAGCTGAATTCGATATTCACCTAATTAACCCGAAGGCTTATGTGTTGCGCTGGCGTTATATCGCGACGTTAATTGCTAATGCGCCTGTATTTCCTTGCACAGTTTACGCGAATGAATTGAACAGAGTTCGATCTGTTATTCGATCGTGGAAATTCGAACTTTGATCCCACACTGACGCAACGTTCATGATAATTTCCTCTCGTCGACTGGACGTCGCGAGGCCAAGTCCATCTTTTTGCATTTTTAATGCTGTCACGCAGTGAAAATAATGCTACGCCTCTTGACCTGCTTATACGACAAGATCAAATTAACGTCGTTTTGTATATTTTGAATTTCTTTTAACAATCATTAGGCCGCGGATGTTTATATATTCGTGGGAAACTCAAAGGAATTCGCAGACGAAAATACCTACGATATCCAAAGTGTAGCGTTATAATATCTGGAAAGCGAAGAAATATCTTCCTTCGGTTCCTATTTCTTCAGTCGCGTTTGTATCAAGTTGTAGAAAATATAGCCGTAGTGAAAATTAATTTGGGATATCTTCGTGTTTCTTTGTTTATTAATTAGAAAGTGTCGGCTTACGATTTACGAAATACTCGCGATTCGACTAACAAATATTTCCTTCCTTCTAGACAGGATTTCATTAACCGAGGAGTTAACTATTTGATTAATTTGAATAATTCTATTCTTAGCAACGAAATCACAAAGCTTTGAACTTGGTCGCCGTGGGACAAATCCGAGAGATCTGGTTTTTATAAATTTCCTGTATTTTATACGTTTTTCAAAAGACATATTCTATAGCTTGCCTTTTGATAAATTATTTAAGTAGCGAAAAGGATGGCGAGTAATTGAAGATTAGCCCGAAGCGTATAATGGAATTTCATTCAGCTTTTACGAAACCTGCGTATGAATGTTACTACGGGGAGAGATGTAGAACTTTCTGTTGTTAATGTTGCATGTTCCACCCACGAAGGGATGTCATATTTCGATCCTTATTTCTGTTAAAAGGGAAACATTGCAGGCAAATAAAATTTTTATCATAAATATTACAGAGCTGCACTCTGACGAATATTTCATATATCTCGCGACTTAACTTTGTAATACGCTAAAAAGATGTTTCACAATTGCGTAAGCAGTTTTGTACATTTATAAAAACGCAGCAACAGCAGAATTACCATGTCCTTTGCGATATATCAAAATTCATAGAAACGAAAGAACAGAACAGTTTATGATTTCACTTGTAATATATATTCTACCAAGTGTCCAAATTGCACAAATTGTGAATGTAAAGAATTAAATAAAAAAAAACAAAACTTGTAATATAGTTTCTAACGATATCAGTACAAAGGAGAATTTCTCTCGCTTACTCAAACTTGATTACAATTTCATTATAACAAATAATAAGTGTCTACGTTATGCCAAACTTGAACACAAATTGCACTCAAATGTACAGTCACTGAATTTTGGGTGAAAACAATCATGACACGTTGGATCAACTAGTTGATTAAAACAATCTCCTAACACTGGCTCGCTAATATACATCTCGATAATCCATACGGTTATCGAATACAACACTAACACGATGGTTGTGCGTGCGATGGTTGTAGTGGTGAATCGACTGGCTCTATCGGTGAACCGAGCAACGTACGGGGTCAAAGCATTGTACTTGAAAGAAAAGGCGTCTGGCTTTTTAGCTAGTTACGGAAGCCTTTGTACCTCGTTTTGTAGGTGCAAGGTGGCTTAACCGCGGTCTTAAAGGATTCTATTGTCACCGAGGGTTGCACTTGCTTGCTGAAGTCGACCTTATTCCGACTCGTCCGCATTTTTAAGCTACATGTGCGTAGATAGGACGAAAAGGGTGTGCGTAACACGAGCTCGACTTTAATGTGACCTCATGACCCTTTAAAAGGAGACGGCCTCTTCTCCGCAGGCGAACTTTGATTTCTCCCTTGGAATAGCGAAAATCGATTTCAAGTATACCACATTTTTTCCCTTCTTCAGGAACGATGGTACATTTTTAGAAACATTAGCCTTGAATATTATAACAAAGCAGATAACAATTGTAGATATATGGAAGAAACTGTCATTTGTCGTTCTTTTTTCAATTTTTCTTGTTAAAAGATACCTTTTATAAATACTTTTTACCGTATACGTCTCTTTTTTGTAGTTTATTTTTAATTCTTTCATCATCGGTGCGAGCGGAATTTCTCCTTCGACGGATAATTTTTGTCGATCGCGGCTTTGCAAGAATAAGCGTTTCTTGGTATTAGCGAACAGTCTTCGACTCTTTGACGAATTAAAAATTACTCGTTCTAGCAGAAACAAATGTTCATCGGATTAATAATAAAACGTTCTTCCTTCAAGTTCAAGTATCTTCACCTTTTTGGCCAATTAAAAATTATTCATTCCGACAGAAATAATTATTCATCGATTTAATGTTAAAATGGGTATCGATGACAAAGTAGATATCGTTTCTTCAAGTTCCAACATCTTCAGTTTCCTGATCGACATATAATATTCATCCTGGCAAGGAAATATTCATTGGATCAATAACAAAGTAGATTATTGGCAAAGGCAAGGCAGATCTTCTTTCTTCAGGTCCAAGCCTTTCAAGCTTTTTGGTCAATTAACGACTATTCATTTTAACAGAAACAAATATTCATCGGATTAATAACAAAGTGTTCTTCCTTCAAGTTCAAGTATCTTCACCTTTTGGGCCAATTAAAAACTATTCATTTTAACAGAAAGAAATATTCATCAGATTAATAACAAAGTGTTCTTCCTTCAAGTTCAAGTATCTTCACCTTTTTGGCCATTAAAAACTGTTAAAAAATTATTCATCGGATTAATAACAAAGTGTTCTTCCTTCAAGTTCAAGTATCTTCACCTTTTTGGCCAATTAAAAACTATTCATTTTAACAGAAAGAAATATTCATCAGATTAATAGCAAAGTGTTCTTCCTTCAAGTTCAAATATCTTCACCTTTTTGGCCAATTAAAAACTATTAAAAAATTATTCATCGGATTAATAACAAAGTGTTCTTCCTTCAAGTTCAAGTATCTTCACCTTTTTGGCCAATTAAAAACTATTCATTTTAACAGAAAGAAATATTCATCGATTTAATGATAAAATGGGTATCGATGACAAAGTAGATATTCTTTCTTCAAGTGCTTCTGGCCAATAAAAAATTATTCGTTCCAGCAGGAACAAATATCCATTGTACTAATAATAAAAATGTGTATTGGTAATAAAGTAGATATTTTTCCTTCGCTTTCAAACATTTCAAAGCCTTACAATCGTAGTTCTTGGAAAGTTTGGTCGTTGATCAGTGAAGTCTACGATTTCGTGGTTGAACGGGCCTAAGCTTGGTCGAAACGTTGTGCGACCTACCTGAAGTGTAAGGGTCGAGTTTACTTCGAAATATTGGCGCCCACTGGTATTTGTAGCCTAAGTTCAGAGAGCCGGGTTCAAACAGGTCTGAACCCTCGGTCCCATGGCCCATTATCCCGAAAGGGCCTTCGAAATTCCTTTAGCCTGTGGAATTGGTAGAGTCGAAACTTTGTGTCCCCGTATCCGGTGTGGTCGACCCTAAGCTTCGACTCAAAAGACGTTTCACGTGTACACGTAGCTGAATATATTTAAGTCTCCTCGTCCGATTTTTCTTCTTCGGTCGTCCGTCTTGGAAATGCAGGTGGAAAGAATGTAGCGAAGCGATTGGAACGAACGGAGAAATTTATGTGACTAACGTATTTCTAATCTCTTCGTCATTTGTTTCTACATTAATGAGCACTGTCGTAAATCATTTTTTATTCCTTCTTTTTTTATCCAATTCATCGCTGTTATGTTTATACGCGGCTACTTCTTATCTCTTCTTTATGCGTTCATTAACGTGAATTGTAAATTATTTTTTATTTCCTGTTTTGTAGCCGATTCTTCGCTCCTTATATTTATGTGACTAATTTATGTGACTGGTTCTAATCTACTCGTCACTATGTTTCATGTTCATTAATAACGAGCTCTGTTGTAAATTATTCTTTATTTTTCGTTTTCTACCCAATTCGTCGTTGTTCTATTTACGTGACTAATTTATCTGACTAGTTCTAATCTCTTCGTTATTTGTTCCCTCGTTAACGCGCGATATTGTAAATCGTTTTTATTTCTCGTTCAGTAGCCAATCCTTCGTTCTTCTCTTATATCGATGTTTCATTGAAAGGTTGTTGCTTTGAATACATATAATGCAGCTAAGATGTGTAATATTAAATATATTTTAAAATAGCAGAAGGTCGTAGCATCAAGATTTAATCTGTGCCTGATTTACGGTGACGTAGCTTAGTATAATAATAAGATAAATGTTTCTGTTCTTCAAATACTCCAGCTTCGGTCTTGAACAGCGCATTTTCGTTAATTTATACGAATGATATAAATACAGGTATTTCTTGCAAATAAAAGCATATAAATTGTGCAAGAAGCAAAATGATTTATTAACGTGCTTCAAGCAACTAACGATTATTTAACAGAGAATTTCTAATTTCGTAAGAGATGTATTAAACACATGTACGCGTAAATTAATACATGTAAATACACTAACATTTAAAACATTACTTTATATAACCAAACTACAATTTTTCTAACAATCTTTTAATTTCACGTATCAGTTTCATTCAAAAATGTCCTGTGCCACCACCGAACAATTTCTTTTTTTATTTAATACTTTATATTCGCAATTTGTCCAATTTGGACATTTGGTAGAATTTTTTAGCTGTTTGATTATCATGTGGGTGGCTACCCCCAGCGGGGTACCATCTTCGTGTTTGTTAGATTATATCCTTTGTGACACCACCAAACAATTGGCTAATATTTTTCAAATTTTATGCAGAATGTACTACATCCAACATCAGGCAGACTTTTATGCGAATTCACGCGTTTGAGAATGTAATTAAAGAGATGGGACCCCGGTAGGAAATTGTTCTATCCATCAACTATTAGAAAATTATTATATCAAAGTATCGTATCGTAGAAAACACTATGCTCTGGGTATTTCACGCACGCGTTTTGCAGAATTTTTCGCTTTCAGATCTCCTGCAAACGCAGAAAAATCCGCATTCTAGCGGTTGCGTGTGCAGCTAGCGATGCAATATTTAAAATAACAACGCGATTTCACGGCAGTAGTCTTCAAATATGAAGAGCGTAGGTGTTACATGACGTAGACATTATGTAATAGTTGTTTCGTTCAGGCAGCTAAGGAATATTCGCTGGTGTAAACTAATGTGCAGTGTTAAACGATGGCCTATCGTCTATAGTATCATCGGAAAGTTAGGACACTTAGCGATGATACAGAAATGGACTTGCTTATCATTGTGCAAACGTTCTCGCGCCAAGCGAGAAGTAGGACGCGGCTCCTGGCGAAAAAATCACACGTGTCATCGTATTACGTAGCGATTACTTGTTTTTTACGTAATGTGTTGCTTGGTATTTGTGCCTTGAGAAGCTAGAAAAAAAGAAAAAAAGAAAAAGAAAACAATTGAACATGTTTGTTCGTGACAAATGGAAGGACAACATTCTTATGGCTTTTTATAAGGAACACCTTATTTTCTAGAAATATGTTGGAACATCGACACGACAGTTGGAAACTATCATGTTCTATGACCAGGCTGCAGCTCGAAATCGAACGATGCAAAGGCGGATTAACGAGGACAATGAATTAACGAAGAACACCTTAAGGATTCCTGGGGAATTACAGTACCGGAACCTTAGAGAAATTAATAATAATAATTAGTCAGTCTAAAATAACCAAAGATGAGATACCAAAGTACTTGGAAGGGAGGATGAAGCGGACAGGAAAATTCTAGCCAGATTCAGATGTGGAAACGAGACCAAAGCGAGGGAATATTGGAAAGAAGAGGAAGAAAAAAGGTGCAGACTATGCAAAAGCAAAGAAGAAGACCCGAGACATGTAATAGAAGAATGTGAAATAACGGGAGGACCAAAAGACATGGAAGAAACACTGAATGAGACTGGAGAAGGACTAACGGAATTAAAAGCAATAATAGAGAAGAGAAGGGCAAGGGCAATGCAAGACGGGGAGGAAAGACAAGAAGATAGCACAGCAAGGAGGCAAAAGACCAAAAGTTTTTCTTCTTTATTTAATAATTTCAATTCACAATTTGTCCAATTTGGACATTTGGTAGAATTTTTTAACTGTTTGATTATCATGTGGGTGGCTACCCCCAGCCACTGGGGGATACTATCTTCGTGTTTGTTAGATTATATCCTTTGTGAGATCTGCTGGGTGAAAGACCAAAAGTGGCAATAATGTGTAGTCATAAGTTGCAATAGTTTCTAGTCGTTAGTTTTAGCTGTGAGAGATAAGAATAATTTGAGGGAGTGCGATACAATAGAGTAAATAAGAGGGGAGGTAGATATATAAGGAACAAAATAAATAATAATAATAATTAGTTAATCTGTTATCAGCTTCCCGTTTAATTTACCCCAGATAACTTTAATGGGATGTAGATCAGAAGATTGTGTGAATCAATACGTGTACACAATTGCTAATTCACTATTTTCCTAGAACTCCAACAAATATCTTTTGTAAATAACTTTTTCTTATCTGTTTCGTATCAAAAACTGCACGATCTCATCTTACCGTGTTATTCTGCAACAATTTTTATCAGCTAATTATTTTCCTGCCAGTCTGCCTCGGTTATCGCATTTTTCACGACACTAGGAAATCTTCTCATTTAGCTGTATATTTTTGTCTTTTATATAGAAATATCGAAGAGTAATAGAACATTTGCCAATTGTTATACAGCTCTTTGTCTCCTTCTTTCCGGCGTTTTATTCTTTTCAACGCGATCGTACGCATTAGGGTCAGTAGGGTGGCACCACTTTGTGTCACCATCTTGATTCATTACGCAGGAATGCTCGATTCGTGACTGGAGGTCGTTAGCACGAAAAACCTGTCCGCACTTTTGATGAATTATTATTTTTTCCCCATTAATGCTCATTCCACGCAATGAATACGAAATGCGGCCGGTCCAATTTCAGATATACGCGTGTGCCGAAAATACTTTATCGATCGTAACACGGGACGTTGCTGCTTAAAAAGAAATGTTAATATCCAGCGTATATGTTGGATTTAAAAAAAGAACCGAGAAGAAACTTGTAATTTAGCAGGAATTACATACTCGCCAAGCAGTTTTCACTTACGTAACATTCAGCCTTAGTTTCTTTTCTCTTATTTTTCGAAGCTGAGGTCGCCAGCGTTTATCAAAGAGCCAATGGAAATAATTCAAAGCGGGCATTTCACTCTCCATTTCGAGTGGAACCGGTACGATAGCTAGAATCGCGATCGATTTTTACAGTCAGATCTGTTATCGTAAATTCTCATTAATCCGACCGTAATATTCGGATCAAGCGGTTTCCGGATGCCGGTGGGCACGCGTAAATCCGAAATTTACTTTTAATCTGCGAAAACAGCGTGAAGAAAAAAAGAAGCGGAAAAGAGGAGGAGGGCGGGAGTGGGTGGGAAAAAAGGAAAAGATTACAGAAAAGAAAAGAAATCGCGGTTCTTCGTCATGCTTAACCGCGGCAATTTTTCAGGAACGCTTTCTGGGTCAGAGAATTTTCTTTCCGGCTTTATTCACGACGCGGTAATTGCATCGTAGTCAAAAAGTCAATTTAATTAAGGAACAACGAGCGGTTGATGTAAGGCGACGAGACCGCGGGATCTCTGGAAAAGAAAGCAAAAGAAAGAAAAAGGAAAAAGGAGGAAACCTTTAAATTTTCATAGAGGCTACTTTAACTCCTCAATTTTCTGCCAATAATATCGTCCACCCTTCCCATCTAACTCTCTGCCGTACTCGTACAACTTTTCTCATCGTGAATAACGAAAGATAACGATATTCTTCCTTCGAATTAATTTCGAAAGACTGTAAAGACGCCGAAGCTAACTCGCTGATAGCTGGCAACTAAATAAAGCGGAACGAACCGAAGAAGGAAAAGGGTAGCGTAATTTTTGCAAGAAGCCGGTTCTACCCTTCGACCGGCTGGATCACGTGACATCGGACGAAGGTAGCCTGTTCTATGGAAAAGTTTCCTCGATCGGGTCCCCTACGTCGGTAAAGCAGCAGTGACGGCCAGGCAGGAAGTTAGAAGGGCGGAGGGATGCCCTTTTAGGGTGGTCGGTTTTAGGGCGACTGTTGGGAATCCCGAGGAGCTTCTCGAGGGGGAGTTTTTTGTCGCGTTTGTATTCTCGCGCGGCGCCGAGGGGGCGCTTTTTAAGCACCGTCGACGTGGTACGACTACAACGAGAATCCAGTCTCCGCCTTTAATCTGTGTTACTCAATTTTTTTTCTCCACTACCAAGTTTCCGGATGCTCGCGTTTTCCCGCGCTTTTCGTCGCTGTAATTCATCCGCCGTTAATTTTCCATCGGCGCAACCTTTCACTCCATCTCGCAATCTCAATTTTGCTGAATTTAAACGATTCGATTATCATGTTATTCCACTTTGCTGTTAGATTGTTTAACTTCTTCAGACTGGTCCCTATGACCGCGCGCGATCCGTCGTAGGTTCAGCAAATGGCATGCGAATAGATTTTATCGAAAATTTACTGTTCAAAACGGCTGGTAGACAATGCTACTTGGCAAACATCTTACGTTATTTGTAACAGAGGGAAGAAGAAAAAATTATTTATTAAAAAAAAAAAGAAATTAAATCATATTATTTCTCGATACAATAAATTGATATAGGCGAGATGCTGACAAACGGGTCGAACGTGATCTCTCACACCCGAAGAATACTTAGCGACTGGATTAAAAACCCATTGGTCAAGGCGCGAATTTCTTCACCATCTGTCATCCTATTAAAATTGACCACAGTCGACTCGAAGAATATCTTGCGTATAGCAATTTCTTTATTCGCATAACCTTCCTATATTATTTCACTCGTTAACAGTCGCAGCACGCAATTACGGAAATACGAACGGTACAAGCTGCACAAACTTGTTCGCGTTTTTTCATCCTATTAATTGGCTAGACTCGACTCGTCGTTAGAATTGACAATCTCTTCGACATAGCAATTTTCTTCGTTTACGTAACTTTGACACATTATTTCGCTGCTTGATAAACCCGTTACTATTTCGAGCCCGGAATTACGAAACTACGGAAGTACAGAAGTCTGCTTCTTTATCGTCCTATTAATTGGCCGACTCGTTCCAATTGAAAATCTTCTGCACATGAGCTTTTTCCTTATCTAACTTTCACACGTTGCTTCGTTGCTCGATAAGCTCATCAATAGTTGGACTTTTCCTGGTATTAGGGAATTTATTCGTTTCATCGTCTTGTCAATTGCTTAGAGTCAACTACCTTGGACCCGATGCTCCCTTCCTTTGCGTGAACTTTACGAATTATTTCGCTGTTTGGTAAGCCATCGAGCTTAAGCAGATACGAGCACACGTTCGAAGCGCCTTTCCTGCGCGTTCATTTCACGCAACATTGTTGCAAATGAAATATCAAGGCGCGCGTTTACGACGCTAATTTGTGGCGAAACGGGCCCGTCAGCTTCTGCCATATCCGTGTCACTTTCTCTCTATCGATGCGCATCTCTTGAGCTAACGTTACAGCGTAAAACGTCGTTGATACATACCATCGCGTATTACCCGGTTCAGCGTATGAAATAGCCTGCAGATGCTAATTTCGGCTGGCGAGATGATGTTAATGGAATAGCGTGATCCGATGAATTTATCGATACGAAACGTTTCTAACTAACAATTACGACGTCTTTAATTTCGTATATAGCTCGTAATAATTGCTCAGGCTGTTAGTCCAACGTCCGAGGCAATGGATATTTATCGAGTAATTAATTGAACGATAGGGAAAAGTTGCTCGCCTCATGCTGCTATATGATCGTGTATAAATCGCTCGATAAATCATTTACTTGCCATTGACGAATATAAATGGAATTCGATGGCTGAGATATAAAAGAAACGGGGTAGTTAGAAGTGGCGCTTCCAAATCGAAATTGCGTGAATGTTTCAAAAGGTCGGATAGGTTGGACGAGGGTAATTTTTGATCGGTCTATTTCGGCCGATCAGAAGAAATAATTGACATGAAAGTAGGAAGAAGAACAGAGTCGCACCACTTACCGTTAGAAATAGAATTACGAGGAAATGAGGAAGAGAAGAAGAGACAAACGAGAGTGTGGAAAAATACTTGGAATGCAATGGAGGAACACTAGAGGAAATGTGGAGAGAAATGAAAAAGAAGATAAACGAAGCAGTGTGGAAGAAGAAAGTGAAGATAAGGAGATGGGGCATGGTAGGGAAAGTGTGGCACGACGAGGAGTGGAGAGAGAGGTAGAGAGAGATGAGGAGGATGATGACAAAGTTTGTGAAAGGAAAATGCAGTAGAGAAGCGCTCATAGAGGAAGAAAAGGCATCGAAACAGTGGTGCAAACAAAGGAAGAAAAGAACCGGAGAAGAAGAAATGGAGAAAACCAAGAAGATCAAAAGAGAACAAGAAGCGTGGAAACACGTAAATAAATACAGAAGAAGAAGAGAGGGTATAGATGAAGAAATAAGCGAAGAAGAGTGGAAAAATCACTTTATGGAAATTTTAGAAGGAACAGAGCACAAAGAGGGCAGAAAAACGGAGGAGCATCGAGCGGAATAGAAGATAATATAGAGAAGGAAGAGATGATCTACCAACTACTTCGGTCGATCAGGATCTAAAAGTAAGATCATCGTAGAGCATTTCAACAACATTTGAAAAACTCGAAGGTGAACATATCCGACCAATTTCTCATTAGCTTCCAAGTGAAATCCACAATCCTCCTTCGTAGAACAAGCGCGAGACTAAATTCGTAATCCGTCAACGCGAACAAACTCGTCAAAATCCCCTGAAAATTGATTCGAGCTAAGGTGTCTTCTTTCAACTTTCAAGAAAGCTTACCAAACGAGCAACTTAAACGAACCCTGATAAAACCCTGAAAATCTTCGCCAAAGGAATCACCAAAAAGGAAGAAAGGAAAAGAAAAATAAATAGAAAACAAAGGATGAAAAACCTGTCTGCTCTTCCACGTGTCAACCAGGACACGTTCTCGCGCAAACGTCGTAAGCGAAGGGCGTGCGCAATGAAAGTCTGCGAGAGGATAAAGTTCCTTATTATCCGGAAGGAGAGCGAGTCTTGTAACTCTTGTAAATTCTCTCGGGGGCTCGGCGTTTACGAACGTTGGACTAATTTCGTCTGGCGTGTCTGAACGACGTCGTATTAGAATAAACCCGTTTGCCCGAAATTGCGGCGCATCACGTACGAGCGCGTCTCATGCCGCGCGTAATCTATGCATCGGGCGCATCTTCTCCGGGGCAATAACTAGGCAACCTCGTCAGCGGAAAAGGGCCCGGGCATTTAGGGTTCCACCGGCGGCGTTGTTATCCGCGTGGAACGGCTCCTTGTAATTTTCCGCATTGTCGAGGTTTATCCTGTATCTTTCTTGAAATTCCCGCGATCCGCGTGCTCGTTCATCTCATTACCGGGCAGAGTCTTCGCCGGTGCTCGCCAATCTGCCATTTGCCGTGTCTCCTGTTCGGTAACGTTCCCTTAGGACTTGGCAGCAGCCTGCTCACGTGTCTCGTTTCTACACCGTACGCAGAATATCGCGGAATCTGCCATATGAATGAACTATCTGCTATGTAAATTATTGATCACGTGTTTCTCTGCACGAGTTTCAGGTTTTATCGGTAGAATCGAGGTGGTTGGCACGCTGCTTCTAGAAAGGCGTGTCGTTTCTCCGATAGGTCTACAGCGGCTCGATTGTTAACGCGTGTCGTTCGTACGACAGCGCTGAATTTGCCACATAAATTGTTATTAATCGCGAGTTTTCGTGCCACTTGTAGGTTTCAGTTTGGCGGAGTCGGCGTGCTTCGTGCGTTTCCAGAAAGATTTCTACCTGAGCCGAAATAACTCCGCAACTTATTCCCTTTCAATGGATCCTGTTTGCAGACCAGCTTTCCCTGTTTAAGCGATTTTAGCACGAGACTTCTCCTGCTTTCCCCATTTTGTTAATACAATCGGAGCGTCAGTTTCTAGAAAACTTCCCACACGGTGTCCGTAATAATTTTATGCTGTGTTCCTAGAACGATATAAAATTCGACACATAAACGAGTAAGTAAAGTACCGGTGCTTTTGTAATTTGCAGCTTTTATCCCTGCAATTTAATCGATTCGTCTGCCTGTTGAAAGATTCCGGCCGTCCCTGGTAGCTTTGTAATAAATTGATTGTTCCCTTGCAATGCCTGTACGATTTAGGCGAGAACAAACGCCTGATAATTCCATAAATGACTAAAATAATTTGGAAATAACTATGACACACGTACGAGGCTTATCCTCCTTCGGTGTATCTCGTTTAATCTAAAAGATACAATTCGAAGAAAATTCTTGTCCTATAAAACAATGTGCGTAATTTGCGCACCTTCGTTGTTGATTATTTATGTCAGGCTTTTATGCCAGCTTTTATCTTCCAACGCATAATTCGCCTGGCTCTAGCGAGATCTCCGCCTTCTTTCTTGCGCGTATCGGTTCTAAGCATGAGAATCGGACATTGATTGTTTTAACAGATCTTTGAACATGTTCGAGATAAATACACGATGCTCGATGTGTTTAGAATCGAGGGAATTTATAGTTGCGTGAATATGTCGTGATCGTGCCAGTTATAGATCTGGCGGTTCTTATCGTTTCGTTGATATCTGCTTGCCTTGTAAAAATGTCTCGCAAATTTTTAGTGAAACTCTACGCGAACAATTAGAAAAACCGTGACGTGTTGTTTGGCGGATACCTAAATCATCGAAGGATATTAAAGTTTATGAACGTGCAAGTAGCGAAAAATATCGAACGCTATTTTCGAATAAAAACTTATGGAAATATATTTCGTTCTAAATTTATAATAATTTTTATTGCCTTCCCTACGGGATTACTACATTCGCTTCCATACAAATACCGCACATCGTGCAGTATTACAAAATATAAATATAATAAAATCCATATTTATATACACGTTTTATTTTATTTAATAAGATCGTAACCCAAACGCACGTGTACGACCTGTACATACATAACACATATAATATCAGCTGCTCTATAAACATTATTACACAAACCTTATCTCTACCTTGGCCCTAGATTCATTAGCTTCGTCTAAATTAATTCTCTGATAATCTTGATCTTACCCCGCCAACGATTAATACATCAACTGGTGCTTATTCTCATGAATTTATATTTTCGTTCAAGACACCTGGAACGCAAGAAACGCTGATCGTACTTGAACGAACAAACACGTGAGAGATCCAAGTGACGCGTTCTTTTCGTAGGATCGGTAGCTGCTGTGGTCTTTCATTCGGCTTTTCATTCTTCTCTTTCACGCGAGACTATCCATCATCAACGGGGTTAATACACGTAAGACTAAGCATTAGACAGCGCGTTTTTATTTTTCCAAGAGATCGATACGACGGCCGCGAAAAAAGGATTCGTGACGCGGAAGCGTTTTGTCGCGTTGCCTGCTACTCAGGCGGTCAACGACTGAAACGTAGGAAAATCGATAGAAACGCGAGAGGATCGGCGATTCGAAGTGTGCACGCGTGGCGCGTCTACCGGCTGCTTCGCTTTCGCCTTCTCTTCTCGGCTCGCGTGCAAACCGGCCGTCCGAGGCAAGAGGATTCCAAGTTGCATAATTAATTTTTCTATAAATCTCTCGCCAAGGAATATCGCGAAATTTCCTCGTCGGGTAATATCAGCGGAGCTTAGCGAGCAGAGGAGAAAACTCGAGGAGAGAAAATTTCCCCTTCCGCGTGTGCACCGGGCGCACGAGGGCGGCTAGGGCGAGCCGAAGGGAAACAGACGGAGAGAAAAATGAAGAAAGAGAGCGAGAGAGAGAGAGAGAGAGAAGGAGCAAACGAGGGTGGCAAAGAACACGGGACAGAGGCAGAAGAGGAAAAGATCGAGGCTGGCTTGCGCCGGTCGTGAGCGCGACAGAGATCGGCTAAGGCGAGGAAAAACAGGTGAAACGAGAAGAAAGAGGCTGGAAGAAGGATGGAAACGGTGCCGCAGGGAGCAAGAGAGAGAGAGAGACGCACGTGGTTGGATGGAAGTTGAACCGGGGGATGCTTCTTCCACTCTGGTCTTTCGCGTCCTCGGGCAGTGATGGCGGGAGAACGATTCCACGGAAGGAAATAATATTCTTAATAGAGTATGAGAAGGCGTGCATTTTCTGAAGATACTCGCGAAAGACTGACTACATTTTAGAATCACAATTATTCGAGGATCTGGGCGGTTGGGGACGGGGCACGCGAGAAAGAGAAGAAGCGCGGTGCTCGCCGAGAAATTCTACCGCGGCAAAGTCACTCGGCGGGCTTTTTATTCTCATCGATAACATCGGATTAGGCCAATGGAATTAACGTTTCTTTCGTTTCGCCCATTATCGTGCCGTAGCTGGCGGAAGAAAGCTCATATTGAAATTAAGGAAAGAAATCCTTTCTACGAGATTGCGCTTCAAGGTGTTCGTCGTTCCTATAGGTAACGAGAACATCGGCGAAGTGAGCCGTTCGATCGCCGATGACCAAAGAACAATTTCAACACGTCCAATCTTTCTCTTTCTTTTATTTTCCTTTTTTGTCTTCGCACTGGCACCTCGATTATTCCGCGTGTTGTGCATGCCACTTATCTGGCACATGTACGGAAAACGGTAAACGGTGTTCGTAAATCGTGCAATGAAATCATAGAAAACATTTTTATCGCGTAATATCGTACGGCTATTTTAATTTAATTCGTTATGGATGGTAGTCGGAAGTTTGATCAACTGCTTCCGCAAATATTCCACTATTTACGCTTTCGTACTTTTCGTGAAAAAATTGCAAAAAGGAAGCAAAGTGAAGTTACGATAAAATTCAAAGCACCTCGTACAGCAATACGGAACTTCGGCTAAATGGCAATCGGACAACCGAGACTCCGCTGTATTTCGTTGAACGCGCTTTACAATCGACGCCGTGTAATTGACCCGTTGACTCATTAACCCTATCACGCAGGACCCAGGCAGACTCGATGTCACCCCGATTTTCGCCTCGTTTCGTTCCACCTTTTTCTCCCGTTTCCTTTTCCCCTCTCTTCTCTGGCTGGTTGTCAGCCTTCGTTCATCCGTGTTTACATTCTCTTTGCACATCGCGGGCAGGGAACGTGGGACGCGAGGGGTGAACAGGTCTTTTTTATTATTTTTAATTGCAGCGTTCATTATCCGATGCAAATTAAAATAATTAGGCGGCTGAAGGAGGCTTTTATTTTTCACTTTCCAATGTATCTTCCTATCTCTTCTTCTCTCCTCGCTCATCTCTGTTCCTCTTTGCTGCTCGCTGTGGCCGCTTTTACTCGCGTCACCCCTTTCGCTAGACGCGTATCACGATCGTTTCGTTTCTTTTCCCGGTACCGTGTCACTGGTTCTCCTCCCTTTTCGTTCCCTTCATCCACGCGGGTTTTGTATCTTGTTCGCTATTTTAATTCTCTGTTCTCCCGGTTTTTCTCTCCTTACGGCGACGATGACGCCGTCGCCGTGCTTTTTACGCTTCACCCCTCCCCCTCCGCGATGCACGGAGCATTCAGCGCAGCTTTTACCGCCGCGTTTCCGTTTCAAGCGTTTGTAACCTTGAAGCGACTGTTCCCCGGTAAATTAGGGGTTTCATTCATCCGGCGCAAGCAGTCTCTTTGGTCCTTTAATTTTGTAATTAGCGGAGAAAGGCGAGGTGAAACACCGATCCGCTTTTCTTTCTCCTCTTGCTTTGTTTTTAAACGAAACGCGATAACGCTGTTCCGAATCCTCTTTCGAACATTCGACAAAGAGACACGATGTTGCGCCGTGGAAATTGAAATTTACTCTGCTTTCTCTTTTTCTACATTCGTCGTTTTAGCCTGGTTAAAGAGTTTTCGTTGCAAGTTCAAACTTTTCGAGAGTCGAGTCACCTCGAGTGATCCTTCTTGTCTGCTTTGTGCCGTCAGATTATTTCATTTCCTTCGCTTTCCCTTTCCTCCTCGGCTTCTCACGTTTCGCTTCCTCCTCCACCTTCCGTTTTTCTTCCGCCACTGTCTCCTTCGAGCCGCGTCTATGAATACACAGACCGCGATTTTTCTCTATCTTACCCTTTCGTTTTCCAGTTGCCTTTAGCCCGGCCCGACAACCGACGTGTTTGACATTTCTTCACAGGCGGATGAAATAGTCTTTGTGCCGCGGAGCCGCTTTGTTTCGCCACGATGATGGCGCTCAATGTTACTTTGCAACGTTCTCTTTACACGGCGACGCGTCTGTCGAAGATCGCGTGTCGCTGCTTTTCCACAAGCACGAGAAACCCGCACAGATCCGTGTACTTAAGACCGTAGGTCTATTTTCTTCTTTCTTTTCCATAATAATTAATTTACTTGATTTAATTCATGGTAAACAATATAAGAGAAATCCGAAAGAAGCAAGAGCTTCTAATGGCAAACACTCTCGCTTACATAAATCACACGTACAAAAGAACTGCCGATTAATCCGAAAAGAAGAACCTGAAAGCTACAATGGAATATAATATCAGCCCTCAGGATAAACATTGGCTCGCTTCTACAAACCTTTCACGAATATTTTCAACTTTCATTAATCTGTCACGAGCTGCTTAAGACTAATAATTACACTAATTTTTATCAAATATACATTTGCAACAAGTACCTCGCAGTTTCTACATTTTTACATTGTTTTCAAACTTTAGCAATACGATCAAGCCAGTCATAATGAAATTTCAAAGTGTTTAACATAAAGCACGCGATACGAACATAAAAGCCATGCCAAATCTGCAAATACTTTGGCGTGCAGTTTTACCTCGCTCTTACGGTTTCCTATCCAAAGAGATCAAAGATTCCTGCATTGTATAGTAATAATTACTTTTCTCTTCGTCCAGTTAACCCCGTGCAACGTTCCCGTGACTTTTTCACGGTGAAGCTTCTCTGAAGCGTTTCAAGGTTGCCCCTGCAAGTGGTGGTCGAGTATCGCTTTCTTTTCTGCCCCTTTGCACAGAGCCGCGCCAACCGCTTCTTTGCTTTTCCAACAAGTGCTCGTATTTACCACCGTGCAATTACGTCTATAATCGTGCGAAATAAATAACGCGCCACGTACAGCAGTTTTACATACAGTTTATTGGACGCGCGAGTACACGCTGTGCTTTACGTATTTCATTGGCTGTGGTTTTCGCTGCAACGTTTAACTAGCGCTACGAAACGATATTCACGCGTGATTTGAGAAAACAAAGGCTTGATATTCCACGAGGTTATATTATTCACGCGATGGAGCAAAAAAGTGCATGATCGCTGCGAGTTTTATGGTCGATATTTCCGCTGCAAAATGAAATTTTCAAGCGGCTTGTAGGAATATCTAACGAGATCAGTTTCGTCACGTTGTAATTCTACGGATAAAAAATTGCCAGATTTCAGCGAATGATAACAATTTTGCAGATTATATATGTCGGGGATGAAAGGACATCGGGGCCTTTCTTTGCGAACGTTTCGCAAGGTCCCCGATACTTTAGCCCACACTTTTTATCATAGCTGTACTTAAATGATAAAACTGAGGAATAGTTGTTTATGATTTAATCCGAGCACGGGTGCCCGAGATTTACGACTGTGGGCTTGGGCTCGAAGTGACATAACGGGTCGCTGAACGTAGCCACGGTCACGGGAAGGACGTGTACCTAACAGACGTATGGAGTAATTAAATAGCTCTCCTTAAAAACAAAGATCGACCCGAGCGGTGCAGAGAGGTACGGAGAGGAGTATACAGGGGCAGTTCCACTTGGACTGAGCTTCAGTCGGATAAGCTCTACTTGCACCGGGGACAAGTACGTTGAGACACAGCCGAATCGTGGATCGGCAGGTGGAGTTCGACTTAGGCCGTGGCAGAAATCGCGTTCGTCGTCCCGTTGACCGTGCATTCCTCATCGAACCTAAATTCATTGTCATCGACATCTCGATTATCTCATCATCGCTATTACTTGTTAAACTCCGTAGTAATTACATTCGTATCAGTAAGATGTCATTTATGGTACATAACAACGATGGCCAATTCACGGGAAGATTCATTGTACACCCCTAACTCTAATGATAACCCGACATATATACACATGCGTGTGTGAGTGTGTGTGTGGCTCTATTTATTTTTGAGCTTCACAGGCAGGAGAAAGGACCTGGCGTACATTTTCAGAAGTTGTACGTTAATCATAAGAATGTGGCATTTAACTAGTACTTAACTAATACTTAGAAATATGTTATCGTATTCAATGTCACGTTTAATCTCGGCTCAACTTGTTATGAAAGTTTAAGCTACTTAATGATAGATTAAGTGGCGATTAAAATTAGAATAATCTGTCATACTTGAAACTACAAGATCGATATGGAAAATCGATGCGTAACGAGTAAGAAAGAGAACTAAGTTATCCAATTTATTTTCGCTTATAAATCATAGCGATAAACGTGAGATTTCGATGGATTTATCTTGCAAGATTACGTACGCGCTGCTGTTTATCATCGAATGAAAATATCGCAACTATACGGAACTTATCTAAATTGAATAAATTTGACGAAATCATCGTCGAACGCCACTTGCAATTTCTTCATATTCACAATCTTTATTTCGCAATTACAATAACCACGCTCGTTACACACAAGTTATCAGTTGTCCGTTACGACGATCATCGTTATTTTTACCATCGTAATTGTTAATACCATCGCTCGTGAAATTCAAAGTGTTATTATTGCTGTTGCTGTTTCTACCATTATTGTTGCTATCGCTGCTCGCGAAATAACAATGTTTATTATTGCAGGCGCGTGAGCGCGAATTGCGTTGTAAATCGGAACACGATAAATCTACGCGAGGAGATGGAGCGACGTCGTGGCACGCTCGTTAACTTTCCACGAGTCTCCACCTTGTCGTACGAATGGTCGACGACTTCCGGTGTCGTCGGTCTCACGAACGGGCCATTGCGCGTGAATACGAGGTGCAAAACGGTTCACCGATTTGATCGTTAGCCGACTGAGTCCACGGTCGACGCCAAGTTTTTCGCTTTATATATTAGCCAGATTATTTATACATTTATACGTGCAATTTTATTTCCATTAATGTTACTTCTTGTCGTTGTGAGAAATATCTGGCGCGCAATTAACGCCGATGGAATCCATAATCGAAGCGAGGTCCAGTTACTTTTTTCGAAGCACTGCGTTCGTTTATTTGTCGTTGAAAATTTCATTGGATAAATTCCATTTCTTATCCACGAAATAATTAATACATTTATTTTATAGTCGAAGCGATTCGCAGTTTCTCCTGCGACCTTCTTTACCATAGTTCCACGCGTTGTTCTCTGTTCTACGTTTAAAATTACGTTTCTTTAAATTCACACGCACTCGAGCACATTTCTTATTTTTGTCCGATAACGATTTCCAATGGCAGTGATTTACACCGTGGCGACTTATCTCATCGATCGTTCAATTTTTCGCGGCGATTCTGGTCAATGAAATTTATCGATTAAAACGCTCGTTTTCCTCTATCATTCTTTTATTAATCGGGATTAATTGATCGAGCTGTATCCGCGGGGTTAACGAGAATTTAATTCCGTTGTTCTCGAGGTTAACGCGGAAAAGTTGTAGCGGAAATATTCCCGCGTTTCGAAAAGTATTTTATAATTATAGCTGGCGCGTAATAGTGACCCCGCGTATTTGTTACGAGGGCGAGAGTTCACCTGGCGAAATTTATCGAGCAATGCATTATCAAAAGTTTAATGAACGAGCTCGTTAATGTTAAATTAAAATCGATACCTCGAAACCGCTTATTTGGCTCGGCCGGGCACAGATCGTCCATTTACACGGAACTCGTACGATACGTTTCAAGGTCGGCCACTCGTTTCATCCTGCTTTTCTCCCACGGCTTCTGCCCTCGCGTTATGCTCTTTCCTCGCGTTCTCGCTCGAAGGTGCCGAGGCGCCGCCACTTCCGGCCAATTTTCAAAACACGCGGCTCTCTGTTCCACACGATACTCATCGCTTCCAACCTGTTCCTAATAATGTCATTACTTTTTATTCACTGTAATTTGAATAATATGGCGATAATTCGCAGATATTAGGATTTTATTTATCGGAACATAGGAAGCAACGTTTGCATGAATTCACGCGGTGACTCGCGAACGTGTTCCAACCTCTACCATGGGATATTATTATACGTATTATTTATCGTTATTATACAATTTCCTATTATGCGTATTATACAAAGCTTTTTCAAATTTCATTTCTTTTCAATTTCGTTCTGTGTAACGAGCGTCGTGATTATAGCGATAGAATTTGAAAGCAATTTGCAAATGTGTATGAAACTTACAAGCCGTTTACTGTGATCATATGTCTGATAAAAGAGTAGTATGGAGCCTTAAAATAGTTGCCTTAATTGGTTCTAAACGTTGAGGCTTGTTAATGTAACGTATATTAAATTGTTTAAATAATCTTGGGACTCGCGTTCATTGTACGTTTACAACAGGCAACTTGTGCCTTTTACGTTCGTTCTTGAATTTATTTCCAACCTGTATCTATACATTTTAAATGTGTAATTGTCTGTACAGAATGCGACAAATGTCTTGTAATTTCTACGTAAATTTTCCAATTTGCATTGCATTTTTAAATAAATAATTTAAACGTATAATTATTGCTAAATATCGAGGCTCATCAATGCAACGTTTCAAATATTTCTAAATATGAAATTGAAACGTGTAATTGTCTGTACAGAATGCGACAAATGTCTTGNTAATTTCTACGTAAATTTTCCAATTTGCATTGCATTTTTAAATAAATAATTTAAACATATAATTATTGCTAAATATCGAGGCTCATCAATGCAACGTTTCAAATATTTCTAAATATGAAATTGAAACGTGTAATTGTCTGTACAGAATGCGACAGATGTCTTGTAATTTCTACGTAAATTTTCCAATTTGCATTGTATTTTTAAATAAATAATTTAAACGTATAATTATTGCTAAATATCGAGGCTCATCAATGCAACGTGTCAAATATTTCTAAATATGAAATTGAAACGTGTAATTGTCTATACAGAATGCGACAAATGTCTTGTAATTTCTACGTAAATTTCCAAATTTTCTTGTATGTATATCTCTAAATATGAACATTCTAATACTTTCATTATTTATCATTATTATTATTATATTATAACGATATATAGATTTCATTATAGCGAAGAACATAGCCAAAGCAATAATCATGAGTTTTCTACGAATTATTTCCTTTTGCTATGAAAATTAATAAAGTAAAATTCAATTGTTTGAAATCAGTAGCGTTTCGTTATTCGCCAGTGGCTTGATATATTCGAGAATAATTCGTTCGGTTATGCTGTTCGTTGTAACTAGAGTTCGTATAATGAAAGTTTACTGACTCTGCCTGCTACCTACAATTTCTCATTCAAATAATAGGAGTTCACGTTTAGATAAGTGAATTTAATCCGCAGAAATTCGGTTAACCGGCCACTAACTAGGATATCGAATAAAATATTTCTCCCTCCAAAGGATCCATCAAATTTCCAGTGAAAATGCATATTGAAATAAACCAAGTGCAAATGATCGAGGCAGAGAGCTAAATGAATTAACAAATTCTGCAATTTGTATTTCATTCATGCAAATATCTTATCGTGCAAACGTATCGTAGTAGCCCTGTAATCTCGTTCAATTCCTTAAAAATTGTATAACAATGAGATGGATATTAAACGTGTTGGTTGGCTTATTAAAGAGACGAGTGATAAAATGATAACAGTCAATTATATTAAAATCACCCTAAGTACAAGTGCAGAGATGGTGTATGTCCTAGTCGCTGCTCGCTCAACTGTACTGTCCAACTATACGCTCCTCTGCTCGACTATCTGACTCGCTACAATGACTGTCATAGAGAACACGTTCGTCTATTTATATCGACCATTGTTATTATGAGAAGTTCAAATGTAACTCCGGTTGCCGAACGAAAACAACGGTGATGACATGTAGCAAACGAAAACAACGTTGGTATTCCAAGACACGAAAGAGTGTGAGTCTTCCGTCGACTCATGTGCCGCTACAAGGGCAACGACGCGTTATGTAATGTTGTAAATGTATAGTGTAAGAAATATAGCAGATAAGCGAGCACAAAGTGGCATAACAATGTAGCACACAAGCATGCAGCGTTTCGTTCTTGTAAAATATGTGCAGCTACAATCTCGCAACTATATAGATGATACAAGAAGCACAGTATGAAGAATAGTTGAGAAAGTATGCTAGTAAATTGATCATAAGAACATAATGCATAATTACAATTATAGTCGTGTCGCGTATGGTTTATTTTCACCTGCCTTCCAGCTCTGCGGTCACTCGCAGTTGCACGTAGGAAATAAATCAGGACAATAATCGTAAAACGTGCGCATAAACAAAAACACATGCACGTTAAAGCATAATGATAATTATAACTTAACGTAAACTCTATTAGCTATACATGCAAGCACCTGTATTTATCCTCATAATGCACATTAATATCAACCTGTATAGATCTACATGCGTCTTATATTACTCGTATTACCTGTTATCTACTACAACCCTGTTGTAATTATAATCTGTTGGAGAATATCTGATATTCGATCACGTAGTATAGTGTAATATAGTGGCACGTAATCTCCTCACAGAGACCTGTGTAAGTTATAATTGCTGGAGGAAAAACGAGGAAAGAGTAGAAAATTAAATTACAATACACGATAGTACAACTACCTGCATTTATCCTGATAATCCGCATTAATATCAACCTTCAAAGATCTACATGCGTCTTAGGTTACTCGTATTGCCCCTCGTCTTCTACGGCCCTGCTGTAATTCTAATCTGTCGAAAAAAGGTTCAAATATCAATAAATAAAGGAAAAATATCTGACAATGGATCACGTAACATAGCGGCACGTAATCTATTCGCAGAGACCTGTGTAAATTAGAATTGCAGGAGAAGAAACGATACGAAGTCCGTGAGTGCCATTCTCCGAAAGGAATCGTCAAGCTACCATTGCGCGTGCAACCAAGCAACATTTCCGAACCAACAAGCTTCAAGCCCGGTCCTCCGAACGACTCTTCCGCCGTACGAAAGTACATTTCCAATTTGCTTGGATTCACGGGCTGGCGTGCGTTCCAGTCGAGAGAGCGCAGCATCGCTGAACCCGGCGTGTTCGAATTAAAAATTAAAATTAAACATTATCTGACCGGCGGATCGCGGTTCGAAATAATTCCAGGCTGACGAGGTAGCCGGCCGCGTATCGGAGGAAACAGTTTTTTGCCCGCGAAAAATAAACGCGAACGATTGATAATTACAACGTGGTGGCCTGGTCTAACAGTAAAACGGTTGCACGACTGTTGCTGAACCGCACCTACCGTACGGAAATGGTGCGCCATCGTTAACGGTTCCATACGTTTTCACGAGGATGTAGCATCGACAGAAAAAGGACGTAGACCGGCACACGCGTTACGCGTGGACGAAGAACCGATCTCATGACGCGTCAGCGTGCCTTCGATGATCCCGTGAGCGGACAGGAGAAATGGCAGAGACCGGTGGTTTTGCCGGCGCGTTTGCAAGGAGCTAGATGACTAGTGTGGGCGTCACGCATCGGCTGCCAACAGGAAGCCATGCCTACTTGCACCGAGTTCGAGTTGCACAGTTTTCCCTGTGCCTGGTAGCTTCGTTCTCTGTTGCCTATCCCTTCCTCGGGTCCGCCGCTGCCTCGCCTCGCACTCCATTTAAAAGTTAAACCGGCCACTTTGTGACTCGACCGTGAACCAGAAACACCGTGTCCGCATGTGCATCTCTCGTCACCGTGCGAGCAGAAAAGAGGTCTCCACCCAGAGGTCACCTGGGATTTCGGTCCTTCGTGCTATCACGTATCATTCTTGGGCTATCGCTACTTTTGCGGATTTTTGAGGTAGTTTTAGGATCCTCAGAATCGCTTGAACATCTGCATTCTTCGTATAAAAAGCTTCTTAGAAGAAAGTTGCACACTTTCCAGCATGCGTTCTTTTTTCGAGATCTCAAGGCCACTGGTATCTTTTTCGTCGAAAAGCTTATATTTACTTTTCGATATTTTGGTCCTTGCACCGCGTGGATGGCATCGTTGATGTTCACGTTTGTCTCACGTTTAGGTGCATCTTCCTTTTCTGTCGATTCTTTCTTTCGATGTATAGAAAATTACAAAATTCCTTTTGTTCCAACAATTTCCAGATTACAAGTCGAGGTCGTCGATCTGCTTTCTCGTCTTCTCTTCGTTTAGATGCATCTTCCTCTTTCCTGAATTTTTCAGCCGGTTTTAAGCGACATACATGTTTAATTGGTTAGATTATCGGTTTGGGTCTCAGGCCAGGTCAAACCATCAGCGTCTTTCTTTTAATATGCAGAATTTAAAAATTGATTTCCTTCTGATAATTGGCAAGTTACGACTTCAGGTCACCTGGGATTTCGATGCTTCTTTCGCTCCTTTCTTTGTGGATTTTTCAGGCAGTTGAAGTGGACACTCGTATTTAATCGATCGGATCGTCAGACTGGGTCAAACCTGGCTCAAATTTCGCGTAATTGCCAAATTATAAGTTGAAAAGAACAGCGTGTAATGTCGCAACGAGGGACGTAGATTTTTGTTACAATTGATCTAGTGACGCATCGTTGAAACGTTGGTACCTGAGAGGTTGCCACATGATGGATTGCTCAGGTAAAAGTAACTTTTCGAACAATAAGATGAATTAGTACAGATAGCAGCGCAAAGCTGACCGACATAGGTCTTGCGTTAATGGATTTCAATGTTATCCTAGATTACTAACTTCTGACAAATTATACCAACTAAAACAACTTTTGAATAATTCATTGGGGCGAAGTGAATTGCGAGGACAATAGAAATGGAACGTTTCATTTTCTTTTTATTATATTATTATTATCGTTATCATTTTTTAAAGTAAGACGAGTACCTAGGCGAATCGATACAGATCCGAATGATTTTTGAGTAGAATTTTTCTTATGAAATACAGGCTGTTAAGTTCAAAGTCTCGTTCACCATTTGTGGTCAATTAATGGTTGACAACGTATGTAGCGAATAATAATTATTATTATGCGAATAAATGAACCAACTAATATGCAATTATCCTTGTGGAAAAATAAGGAAAAGGTATAGAATAACGTGTTTCCATCGTCGGCTTAATTCTCTAGAATATCGTCTTTGAATATTTATCGAGTATACGCGAACATGACGAAACCTGGACCGGACGGGACTAAATGATAGACAGCACGTCATCCTACGTCGTAAAAATAAGGCGAGAACGTGGAATAGAATTTTTTCTCAAGACGCCTTGCTTCCGAAAAAATAAATTTGACAATTTATCATACGCGTGCAAGTACCAGATCGATTCTCAAGCCAACACGTTCTAGCTGAATTTTCTCGAAAATAAATCCTCAAACGGAAGAATTCGATTTTATATTTGCTGCTTGTTTTCGCTTCTACGATAACATCCTATTGCTCGTTTGTTCGCATCCACTCGGTAATTAGCCATGTTCGTATATTTCATATACTTGAGCTTACCTCATCAGTTTCCAAACTCGATTTTCTCGAAAACTAAGCCGAAACCGAGAAAATTTTATTCCACGTTATTTTCTTATTTTTTCATACGGAATCACGTTGTACCCGCTTTTACGCGTTATTCGACCTGTTATATATATATACATAGTTCAGATGTTAAATCTTATCTCGATCCCGAAACAAACGAGCAACATCCTCGCAAGGCTACTAATTGTCCTCGTCGTATCGTCCTGTGGCCGGTCGATCCGCGGCAACTTGCACTTCTTGTTTCGTTTCGAAGAACCGGTCGCTTGTAATGGCTTTTCTTACGGACGATAACGAAAAGTCGCCGCTTGCGAAAGAATATCGAAATATCCTGTCGCGTACGTACGTTAGGCGCGACCATGGAAATTTCGAGCACTTTCGACGACCCTAAATCGTGTGAATCGTATCGCTGGACCACCGTGGTCGCGTATCGTTTCGATTCTAACGGTGAATCTCCTCTTCTCCTTCTTTTTCACCTCCTCTTTCCCTCTACCTTCCTCTCTCACTCTGTCTTTCTCTCTTTTACTTTGTTCTCCCTTTCTCGTTCTATGTCCGCCTCTATGCTGCATTCTGTAGTCTAGAGCTGTCCTAGGAATCGGTCTATTTCAGAACGTGGCAGGACCAGTTGCTTCATTTTTAGACAGAACGAGCCGAAGGGGACCTGGTGACCGCGCCTCGTAGTCATCTGGACTATGCGAACGACGTCTCCTAGATTCTACGAGAAACGAAAAATTTAGCGGATAGAGATCTTGCTTCTACGAATTTTCGTAGAGCGGAGGCGCGTTTGTGCGAGATTTTGGAAATTTCTGCGATTGCAATCTTTTGTCGCGCGGAAATTAAACCCGAAACTCGCTAAACGTAGAATTAGTTCCATTGCTCCAAACTATTTTATTCCTCGAGATTTTAATCGGTCGTTAGATGCGACGATATCTTAAAGCACCTGGAGGAATTTCAAATCTGTGGAATTTTAATCGGACGCGGAAATGCGAGGGGGAAACTTGACATTTTCAGAACGGCACTTTTGAAGCTTCTCTTAATCCGGCGAAAATTTCTTGCGACAGAATATCGCCGATTAATCAGAATCGACGATCTTTTGGAAATAAACGTTTCTGATATTCCATTTGAGAGATCTCAACATCTTCCGTATTTCGTATGTTTCCAGCATCCTGGATTTTTTATTCAACTTCTTAGTCGGCTTCCGGACTAACCAAAGTCCTGTTGATTCGATCTCTTTGCCTTGCCTATGTGAACGTTTTATTATTTGAATGAGAAATCGCGGATAGTAAATCAGTAAACTGCATGAACTCCAGTTATATGGACTGTTTGTCTCCCAAAGGGTTCACGGTAGAATGGGAAGGTTGCTTGTAATCTGGCAGAAGTTTGTGCAAATATTTTACATCCATTAAAGATACTCTGTAACGTACGAGTATTTTTAGTCGGCAATTTAACGCTAATTCAACAATGAAATAGTAACATTCAAAATTTAATTTAAAATTCTACGCTCGTCCCTTTTATTTCTTTCGTTCGTCTGACTTTACGTAAATTCTTCGATTAGCAAAAATTGACAAACTGATTAATCGGATATTATAAGAATTTACATACAGTTGGATGAACAAAAGGAACAATAATAAACGTATAAATAAATGTAATTATAACTAAAATGTTCCTATCATAATTCATGAATCGCGAAGGATTTAAATAGCTGTAGGATAGAGATGTATAACGAAGTATAAAGAATGAATTTTATTACAGTCTACGGAATATAAAATTTCAATGACTGCAGAGTGCACACAGCAATCTATTTTAGGATCCATTACAAGAAGAATCTATCTAACAATTTTTGGAATTAAGAAAGTTGGAGAAATATAGGAGCCGTAACCGAAGCAGAGATTTTAGTTTCTCGCGATAAGAATGGAAAATAAAAAGTCTATGCTGTGTGAGATAAAAATCATCTATGTAATTCATTCCAATTTCTGGGCTAAAGCTGTTACTATACCGTATACGCCTGTTTTAAGAATCGAAATCGATCTGATCGTTGTTCCATTTAAATTCTTCCAATAATACGATTCTAATGAAAATGACGTTAATGCACAGGCACGAAAGTTGTATCTTGCGAAAGCACGGAATAAAACAGCAAAGTTTCTTTAGAAAATACGATACTTTGCTGTTCACCATCGTGTGCCAAATATTGTCGAATTATTTTTCGTATTACAGGGATGAACGATGTTTAACGCTACAACTACCACACTGGTTTTACAATTTTATTTTCAAATTCCTACTTCGTGTTATATTTTTGTTCCGCAATGATGCAACGACTTTCGCGACGATAACTAAAAGAATAATATAATGAATTTCATTTTGTTATTTATGTACTCAAACTGAAAATAATTTTTTATCAGGCTAGTGAAAATGGCTGGTACTTGTCAAAGTGTACAGGAGTCCTGTAATCTGTTTATGGAACCCCAATGAACCAGTTTCCTCGTTTTCTACAACTTGCCACGCGTTTTTCAAATTTTTACCGCGTATCATTCCATATGACGATATCAGTTATCAGGAAAATTAGATGCTAACGCTAGAAATGCCACGGCAGTCAAAACGACTGGTTCTACAATTTTATAAATGCGCCAACCTTCGTTTAGGGATCATGGTCCCAGATGGACTAAGAATAGCAAAAATGTACTACATAACCTGGAATTGCTTCCATAAGAAATGAATCAATAAATATAAAAATATTCTATTATTACGTATTTTTTAAAGACCAGTGATTTTCACTTCTAGTGTCAGTCGCGCGAGTTCAGCTTTTTAAAAGTAGAATTCCCTATTTCCATGTTTGCCAACCGGCAGAACTTAATCACTGCCTTGACACAACCAACTTTTAAACGTTTTAAACTCAACCCCGTTAATGGCACAATTATTCGCGCGACAAGGAAG
The DNA here is from genome assembly GCF_014825855.1 of Bombus pyrosoma. Lineage (NCBI taxonomy): Eukaryota > Metazoa > Arthropoda > Insecta > Hymenoptera > Apidae > Bombus > Bombus pyrosoma. Next base: position 1,499,502 of record NC_057786.1, on the reverse strand, counting down.
AGCGACTGGGTCTTCTCGCAAAAATTGAAAACATCGGTCCGCCAGGAAACTTCTTATTCTTCGTCGAGCTTCGTCCAGCTTTTTACGCTGATCGAGAAATTCGAAGAACGTCGGCGCGCCCATCCTTCAGCGCGCTATTATTTTGATAAATGCACGCGCTTTCTACAGCGAGTCACTTAGTCACGCAGAAGCCAGATTTATTCTCGCGTATATGCGTACGTGTAGGTGTACGTACAACGCAACATTGATTCGTTACTTGGCAGTCATTTTTTGCGTAGAAGAATTATTATAAATGTGTGCGGCATTCAGATCCGCCGGAAGTTAATAGTTACACGAGGCAAGTTAATGGCCTCGGCGTAATACCCCTGTAACAGAAATTAAGTCGGGTTCAAAGGGAACGTAGAAACGCAGTGAACGTGGCAAACTACGATGATGCGCGGTATCGACGCGAAGGCCAAACAATTCGTTTGGGGAACGCGTTGAAAACGGACGCAACCCTGCGTTTTTCACCAGGTTCCCTTTGCAACACGCGCATCAAAATAATGATATTCAACGATTTAAATAATTTCTTTTATATAACAATTTTATAATAAACACATTGTTGAGCTACGTCTGATGTTTTCCGTAAGGCTGTTCAAACTTATTGTACTGGGCACATATATATATATAGCAAGAAGCTGTTGCGCGATGAATTAATTTTTATTTTAGGAAAAATCTGAAAGAAAACTCTACACTTCGTGCAAAAGAAGTGTATATATAACTCGTACATGTTGTTAATATAATTGTTTTTTTAAACAAATGAAGCTCCTTGATTTCGTGTAACTAGCTAATAAATATCATTTAATCCTGCAAACACTGTAATAATAAATTACTCATGTTTCCGCGTTTATTTTCCTTTTTTTTGCTCGCTATTGATTTTATTCATCGCTAAACATATAGATAAATAAATAAAAAGATGTAGACACACGAGGAATACGAACTAAATTTTCTAAACAAACGAAGCTCCTCGACTTTATGTAATAAATATTATTTAATCCTGCAAACACTATAATAATAAATTACTCATGTTTCCGCGTTTATTTTCCTTTTTTTTTGCTCGCTATTGATTTTATTAATCGCTAAACATATAGATAAATAAATAAACAGATGTAGACACATGAGGAATACGAACTAAATTTTCTAAACAAACGAAGCTCCTCGACTTCATGTAATAAATATTATTTAATCCTGCAAACACTATAATAATAAATTGTCTATGTTCCCGCGATTATTTTCCTTTTTTTTGCTCGCTATTGATTTTATTAATCGCTAAACATATAGATAAATAAATAAACAGATGTAGACACATGAGGAATACGAACTAAATTTTCTAAACAAACGAAGCTCCTCGACTTCATGTAATAAATATTATTCAATCCTGCAAACACTATAATAATAAATTATTCATGTTTCCGCGTTTACTTTTCCTTTTTTTTGCTCGCTATTGATTTTATTAATCGCTAAACATATAGATAAATAAATAAACAGATGTAGACACACGAGGAATACGAACTAAATTTTCTAAACAAACGAAGCTCCTCGACTTTATGTAATAAATATTATTTAATCCTGCAAACACTATAATAATAAATTATTCATGTTTCCGCGTTTATTTTCCTTTTTTTTGCTCGCTATTGATTTTATTAATCGCTAAACATATAGATAAATAAATAAACAGATGTAGACACACGAGGAATACGAACTAAATTTTCTAAACAAACGAAGCTCCTCGACTTCATGTAATAAATATTATTTAATCCTGCAAACACTATAATAATAAATTATTCATGTTTCCGCGTTTATTTTCCTTTTTTTTGCTCGCTATTGATTTTATTAATCGCTAAACATATAACTAAATAAATAGATGACGACGAAAGAGGAATACGAAATAGGCATCGTAACCGCCATAAGATAAACTTCAAAAGTTATGGTACAAGAGTTAATATCCTTAATTAGGGAAATTTTACTTGCGAATAGCCGTCATAAATGATTAAAGCCTTTTTGATTACCGGTAATCGTTATCGATGACGGGAATTTTATTTTGCTTACGAGTAACCATTATCGATGACGGGAATTTGATTTCGGTTACCAGTAACCAATATAAATGACCGAAATCTTTTTTGCTTATCGCAATAACGATGACTGGAATTTTATTTTGTTCACCGATAACCATTATCGATGGCAAAAATTTTTTCTCGTTCTATAGTCGACTGTTGTCGATTATTATTAACATTACTGATGATTAGTAGACGTATTCACTGACAACGTAAAGGCAGCTAATTAGGAAACTTAATAAAATATATATAAGTTTTCTAATTAACTGCTTCCGCGTTGTCACTTAATAAAATATATCAGCGAAACAACGATATGAAAATACGTGAAACAACGGGTTAAGATAAAGAAAACAAAGAAGAACACGTTGCACCACAATAATTTTATTTCGCGTTAATATTCGACTACGATGTCTCTTATTCTGTTCTTTCTTTCCTATATTTTCGTGTCTCTTTTAATAAAATACACAAGTTTTGTAATTAATCCTTTCTACGTTCTCAATGAACACGTTCTAACTAACGTTAATGCAACGACAACGTTAACGAGGATTAACAATAGCCGAATGTAGCCGGGAAAAATCTTTGTCAAATCAACGTTGGTCAGCGGTAGCCAAACAAATGTTCCTCATCGATAATGATTATTGTTAGGCAAAATAAAAATTCACCCTATAGATAATGCTTACTGGCAACCGAGGAAAATTTCAGTTATCTGTAGCGCTTACCACGAAAGTTACTCGAAATCGAAAGCAATTAGAAATGAACATTTCTTAATCGCTTGCTTTGCTTTCTAAATTTCTTTCGGATTTATCGACGAACCTAAATGAAAGTTCATTTTTGCTCAATCGTTTGCTTGCAAAGAAACGTCCGAGACAATTGTCATTTTGCATCTCTGATACAAACTCTGTGAAATGGTTCGCTACAACAGAACGATTTCGTCCTTTCGTCGTGCTTACGTAAAAATTTCGCAACGCGCAATTATAATGTGAGAAGATGGCAGACAGGAGATAAACCCGTAGACAGACAGACACACGCGCAAACTCAAAAACACACACTCTCCTATCCTTTTATTCTCCGTGCAAGAGGATTAAGTGTCGCTGCGATCCTGTTGGAAGCCCGGATCGTCAACCACGTCCCATTTCCTGCGGAAGGATTAGGTTGGAAAAATCGAGAATTCGATGAGCCACGTGGGGTGGATTTCGATTACGAGACAAGGCGAACTGCAAATCTCGCGATGCCACCGGCTCCTAATCGCCGGTCTTCTTATTCCGCCGTGGCGATCCAACGGTACATTGCTGACTCTCGAGATGCGAGACGAAGAAGAATTTATACAGCGACGCGGTCGTATTATCCGAGGGCTGCGGATTCAATCCGGCGCCGATTGCCTAACTCTACGCCCTGGATTCCCAATTTGTGAGTGGCAAGGCCCAGCGAAGGGCTGGGAAAGTGTTTTCCCGGTGGCTATAATGGTACTTGATGGCGATGTCACAGTTTTCCATGAAATAAATTGCCCGCGTAAGACACCGCGGCAAATAGCACGAGCCTCGACTTTTGTATTTTTGCAAAAGAAATTTCAAACGGCAGAGACTTTAAAATTTAGTCATCGCTTTGTAACAACCTGTATAACATAATTTTGCTCGCAAGTTCGCATAACCACGGACGACTGTGCAATGAAAAATGGGGAAAGTGGAGGACAATTTTTATTTGATTCCGAGAAGCACTGTATACTCTACACACGTAGCATGGAAATAATTTTCTGGAAAATTCCAATCGCTTCTAATATTAAATCTGTGTCCTTGCGTTAATATTCGACGTATCTACGTTTAAAATCCCTAGAAGCTATCATTTCATCTGAATTAACAACAAAAATATAAATATAATTAATTAAACCGTAAAAGTGATTTTTATTTTTAATCCAGCCGTAGTACGTATATTAATAATAAAAGGAGGAATGTGGAGGAAGAACTTGAACTTCGTAATAAAATTATCCAAGGTAGAATCAAGCATAAATTACCTGGAATAAAGGTTTGATTTAATTTTTCCAAGCTATTTCTGCCAGCCTTTGCGTCGTGTTTTCGATCCTCCTTTCGCGCCAATATTTCTATCTTTTGGCATTAGCATTCGAACATATCCGCCTGTAAAATAGCTACAAACCGTTCTTCCATCTTAGCTGACTAAAACATCACAAAACCGTGCTAATTGTACTTGTACTAATAATAACAAACAATATGGAGAATTTCAACTTTGTAACGATATTATCCAAGCTAAGATCGAGCATAAATTAACTGAAATAAAGCTACGATTTGATTTTTCCGAGCCGCTTTTACCAGCCTTGTGCATCGCGTTCTCGATCGTTATTTTGCACGTATACCAAGTTCTCATTGGCTCTGATCGCCTGCCAGATAATCCGTGTCAATTATCAAGTTCTGTACGAGGCTAAGAATGGTCCTCGCTCTTACGAAAATAGGCGTATTTACACGGGGTACGCCATAATAGTAGGAATTGTGTTATACGTCGCACGGTATCGTGACTGGCGTTAAGAAAAAATGAAAAATGTTGAAAAATATCGTTCCGTATCACGTTTCCAGATAAGGGAATCAACTTTCTCGTTAATTTCTCCTGTCCCTACCCCTTTCTTACGTTCCTTGTTCCTCGTCGTTCTTCCTTCTTCGTGTTTCTCCCCTTCGTTCTGCTTCGTCCTACGTGAGTTTATGATGTAACCGTCGCAGCTAACGGAATAAACATAAGTCGAGCGACGAGCGTAGTTTGCCCACAGCGTGGCTCATTATACACAGGGTCGCGTGAGTGATTTGTAACTGGACGTCGCGAGCTGGTTTAATCGATAACTATATGTTTCGTTTGCATTTCGAAGCCTGGCTACGCGGTGCTTGAAATATACGAGCCATTCCAACCAATACCCTGAACAGAATCGAGAGAAATTTAGACACACCCTGTATAACTTAACTTCTAATTCATATGCTTAACTTTTGAGTTATCGAGGCGACCGTAATAATTTCCATGGCATTATTTTATCTTAATTCACGTATTTGGGAAAATTGGGGAAAATAAGGTAAATACATCTTGCGTATGGTGTGCGCATCGTATATGTATGTATAGTATTGTAGGATATATATTTAAGTTGGGTTTCCGTTATTTTGTCTCACCTGTAGATTAGACAGGTACATCGTTGTACTTGAACGTGGTTGAAATAGCAATTCCATGCATTTGACATGTTGCGATATTGTACATAATTTCTTATTAGAAATATTCACGGGTATTATCAATAATAAATAGTCTTTTCAACTTTCGTATCCTTCCAGCTTCCTACATTCTCTCCTCTTGTCTCTTTGTTTCTCTACACTAATTCATGCATTTCATATTATATATGACAGATGCGAGTAATTGCTTCTAAGATATAGAACATAAGGTAGACAACTAAATATTCGACGATTGGAACCAAACAAATTTGGGACTGAAAATACTCAATCCAAATTATTATAGTCTTCTACGATGATCTACTGATGCAGGTGGACTTTTCAAGCTATGGCTAGCGAAGATTGTAAATATCCTCCCTTCCTAGTGGAGTTCTATAAAATGTAAGGAAAATAAGAAGGTCTCCTTCAGGAAGATACTGATAAGACAAAAGTAGAATCCAATTAGAATGGAACTAAAGCAAATTGAAACTTTGGAAGACACTTTAAAATTGATTAACACAATTATTATGTCTTCTATGATCTACCGATGCAGATGGACGTTTCAAACTATAGCTAGTCACTTTAAAATTAAATAACACAATTGAAATTATCAAGTCTCCTATGATCTACCGATGCAGGTGGACGTTTCAAACTATGGCTAGCCACTTTAAAATTAAATAACACAATTGGAATTATCAAGTCTCCTATGAGCTAGCGATGCAGATGGACGTTTCAAGCTATGGCTAGCGAAGGTCGTAAATATCCTCGTTTCCTAGTGGAGTTGTGCGAAGTGTAAGGAAGATGAGGATGATTGTATCGTAACTGGGAACATATTCAACGTGAACGACTCGAAAGACCGGAACGTCTCGTGCGGGGGTTAATTGGCGGAAAAGTCAGCCTCGTAGAACAGCGTATCGTTAGCTCGAGGGGTGTCGACGCGCGTGTGAGGAAGGTTTCTATCAAAATCGGACAAGAGAATCGTAAAATCTGAGCTTACGTTCATTCCGCTGTAATTGCCAATGTAATCATTTAACGTCCGGTTAAGAACGGAGCAGAAGTCGGCGTCGTTGGTCGGTAAACATCTTTTCCCTTATTCCTTTCCTCGTTATCGTATTAATCACCGGTGTTGACGCGATTTCTGCTGCTCGCTTTTCCCCCCTCTGCTGCCCCTTCTCTGCCCCGTCGGCTCTTACCGCGGGCTTTCGCGCGATCCGCTGCAAAATACACGCGGCTCGGTCCTTGAACTTTTCCTCCTCCGCAATTAAGAAGTCGCCACGGCAAGTTAATTATGCCACTTTACACGGAGCATGAAGTTTTCTTCGTTGAAACGCGGCATTAAAAGGACCGAAGAGAGACAGCCACGTCGCTCTGGCCAACGTTGAAGAGCGAAAGAAGCCGCGGTTCGACGAGACCAACCTGCACAGAGATAGATAGATAGACAAACAGAGAGAGAGAGAGAGCAGAATGGACGATAGACAAAACGGGCAAAGAGGCAGGAAAAACGGAGAAGAAACGGTAGATAGGGAGGTTAAGAAGCGACTCGTGTAAGTAGCCGCGCTTGGGTAAACGGATCGACGATCGTTGGAAAAGTTTTTCCGCTCGAGTTTCACTGCCCTCGCACGAGATCGCTGTGTCTGTAATTTCCTTGCGGCAAGGAAATGCAGTCAACAGGTGATTCCTAAGGAGGCGTCTGGTATTTAAAGTGGCAACGGGGGTCATCTTTGTCCGTGACGTTGGTAAACGGAACGATCGGCTGGAAAGAAGGGGATTCTCCTCTTTCTCTTTCTCTGTCTCTCGCAACCCTCCTCATGAACGACGAGGTTTTCTCTTCGACGATGTATGGTGACGTTAATGGAGGGTCGCCGGGAGAGTCGAACAACGTGAAATCATCGGATGCGTGGTGGAAGTGTTGTAGACATTCCTGCGGTGCAAACGTATTTCGTGTTTTTCATTCTTTTTCACTTGCCGTGATTTTTTCGTCCGAGAAGCTTGTCGTTGGTTTTTTGGATGTATCGTAGCATATTTGTGTAAAATGATTTTCTATCTGCGAAATACGAGGCACATTTTGGCTGAATGGTGTTTGATCGAGCACGTTCAATTTGATACATTAGCGGCATATTTATTGGAAACGAAGACTGAGGTAAAAACGTATCAATGAGAACGTGAAACGTTTGTATTGGCTATGATCAGTGTGTGCATTCGTATTGGCAAAAGTATCGATTAGATGTAAAAACATCTACCGTTCGCAACTTTGCTCACATTTACTAGACGCTTGTAAATGTATTCGCATTTATCAAACTATCGTAAATTTATTCACATTTATTGGTCGATTAGTATGTGCATACATCGAATAAGCTCATTTACTAATATGTACAATTACTGAATTAATACGCATATTCAGCGTAACAAAGACGCTTAACAGTAGCGTCCGCATGCGCTTCTCGTTCATTTTTGCCTCCCATTCTCCTCCTCCTTTTCCCACTAATTTTAAAGACTCCTTTCTTTCTGCTTTGTCGATTCTGCTACCAATATCCAGAAACACACAGATTTCTCTATTTCCATTTAACGTAAAGCTGCCACTGATATACTTTCTTCGCTATTACAGAGCAAGGACATAGCAAATCACAGGTGTTTTCCACCTCACCTTATGGTCGTTTTGCAGCTCGTCAGATCCTCCCTCAATCCCACGCTATTAAAAATTGTCCCTTTACTCGAATTTCCAGAAATATTCCTGGTCGTAGTATCAAAACGTTATTTGTTCTAGTTGTTCCATTGCTATCGTTGAGGTTGAGGTAGACTTGGTAGCTTGAGGTTGAGGTAGACTTGGTAGCTTGAGGTTCAGGTTGACTGATAGAAGGACGAGTGGATGAATTTGTGATAGAAAAATATAGTGAAATGAATAAAAGTATAAGTTTATGCTGATGCAGATCCTCACTACCTTAGTGTTGCAAGACGATGGAATCGATGGGGAGCAGGTTTATATATTTCTAGCAAAAGGACATTACCAAAAAGGTTAACCTTATAGCTTCAGCCAGAGGCTACAAGCAACATAAATAGAAATCTGTTTATTAGCCCCTTTGTTGCTAGACCTTGCAACCCAAAACATAATATATATTCAAGGGCACAATGATATGGACCTTTCCTTATTTACAATATTTTTGCGTAATAGCGGTCTCTAGGTCGCGGATATACATAAATAAAGATGTAGAGTTTTTCATGAAGTAGTTGCGTCAACAACCGTAAAACCTGTCAGGCTCTTCCACCTGGCCATTCTATTTTCAGTAAAACGACCAGGCCAGGCAAGCGGCGTTAAAATTTAGCAGATGGTCGATTGCTTGATTTTCGGGCCAAACGTCCATTTTCCCTCTTTGTATCTCCAAAAATATTGTTGGCCATAGTACGGAAACTATGTCAAGAAAAACGTACGCTGTCTTGCGTGACCTTCGCGTCATAATGTTCAATGTCGTGCGAACAATGGAATAATCGCATTATACAAGTTTTAACGCGCCAAATGCTCGTCCCAGTTGGCGGAATCTGTTTTCGTCGTAGGTTGGAAGGCGACGCGGCGTGCGTCACCGAAAGCTTCATCCTTGGCCGTCACATTCGAACTGCCGCTGTTCCAGGACGGTCCAATGACGTTGTAGCACCACGCGGAACCGTCCAATGGCAGCTGGCCTGCGCCGGAAGTTCATTGCACCTCTCCCTTGTTACACAGGCGGGGCATCCCCCGAAAACGTAGGATCGATTCCCGCGCAAAAAGCTGACCAATCGCGAGGCCGGCGCTCTTGAAACTGCGGGCTAACAATCCGAACTGCACTTTTGCCCCGTTCCTGACCGTTTGGTTGGCTGCCCGTCGACGTGTTTTCCTGGACGACGCATCGCGCCGAAACGCCAGACATTAACATTAATTAGGAGGAGCAGCGACGCTGCTGCGCGAGCTGACTGATGGCCACGAATCGTCCTCGGCGAATTAGAACGTTCGATTTCACGGAGCTTCTTCTTCTTCTTCTTCTTCTTCTTCTTCTTGGCGACGATCGAACGAAAGCTCGCGTGATTTTATCGTCGAACGAGACGAGAAATCGAAGATTTTAGCGGTCACGAAGCTTGGAAGATGGTCGGCGAGTTGTCTGATAATTGATCAGGCACGTTGCATATTGATCTTCGTAATTCGTCAAATTTTCCTGTGTCTACAGCGCGGAGCATAGCTCGTTAACTTTAATCAATGATTAATGGACTGGCCGCCGCTTCTGGATGCCCACCAACGAACATCGCATTGATCATCGACTCGCTGCAGTTCCCGCGCCGAACACCTGTCACGCTCTCGACGAGCTTGTTTCTTCGCCGCGCCGATTCCGACGATAAAAGCGGCAGCGTCTGAAAACGCGCTCCGCCGTTTTTCCTTCCTTTTTCCATTCTTTATAATTCGCCACGTAACACGATGACGCAGCCACGCTTTTACGCTTTCTCGCGAGTGTTGCTCGCGTACGGAGCGAAGGCCCACCCACGCTAATTACGAGTCGCGGTGTTGCTTCTATGACGTAACGCGAACGAAAGCTCTGGCTTTCCGTAGTCACCGGCTGCTCACGGCTTTCCATCGCCCGATTATTCGATATCGGTGCTTTGATATTGCTTCGGTAGCAGGTTATTGCGAACCGTGTTTAATCGCACGTTTCATCGGAAAAATCACAAACACGTAATCGTTGTCGAGGCGAAGAAAAGCCTGCGACTATACAAGTTGCGTTTTTGGTTTTCGAACAAGACGCGGGAAAATCGTTATTCTCGTGCGCGACTATCCTCTCAGAAGATCGAGCATCTCCTCTCGCTCACTGAAACGAGGAAAACATCGAAACACGAAGACTGCAGGATCGCGGAAGGATTAAGATCGCCGCTGTGGCTTCTGAAACGCGGCAGAAAAATCAGAACAGCGGTTAGCCCTTCATCGATCGTCTCTTCGGCGTCGTTCGATTTACGTTCGCCTCGGTTGCGTGAAAAACTCTCGGCCATCTGCTCGATCAGGAAAATATATAAATACGTATACATTCGTAGGATGGTTCCTTGGAAATAAATATTTGTCGTATTCCATCTGTCCGCGAGGAGTTGTCGATAAGGTTTCCTGCGACGAATTAGATTCGAACGTATTTACCGGCGGAAGAGTGGCGTTAACGTTTGACCGAAGGGTAGGAAAAGCAACTGTTATTCACTTTTAGCGGTCATTCGACATTAGCGCACGATAAACAAAATGGCCGACCCCTTTTCAAACCCCCTCGCCCGCTGGCGATCGATGAAAATGGTTGCCTAGCTGCGGCCAGAATTTTGCTGCGCGATATTCCGTCCAATATTTCGACCTGCATTCTCTCCCCTCGTTCCTCTCGCCCCCTCTTTTTCTATTTTTCCCCAGCTATGATTTAATTACATCGATTCGTAACCGCCGTTCCTCGTCCTTTGTGTTAAACTATCGTCTACTTAAAAGCCAAATTGAATTTCAGCCCGTGCAGCGATTCTTGCTTGCCAATATCTCCGCGCCGATATTTTTCTCGGTGACGTGCCGCTGGAAATTCCAATTTTTCGAATTTCTCCGCTATCGATCGCGCTAATTAATTACAGGGCGGAGGAAATTCGATGGCAGACGAGAACGTTACGCAACGAGAACGTGTGACGCGAAAAGCGTGCGCCCCATCGCGAGCTGTCTGCCGCGCGCCACATTTTATTTTCCGACGCATAATTACGCTGCCTGCGGAGAACAGTCAGACTGCCGCGGAATTTTCCTAAATTTCACAGGCTCTGTCGTCGGTCGTCGCCGTTGTTCCGCGCGAAACGCGCTGGCGCTGAGTTTATTCCTCGAAAGAATCGGCGAACCGCTAACGAACCGGAGGGACACGCCGGTACACAGAATGATCACTCGTAATCAGGCGCGGCCGAACAGGATAGCGAAAGTCATTAATCGCGGATTGAAATATATGGCGAATCGCCTCTAAATCGAATGGAAATATTAATCTGTGCGGCGGCGGCCGCGCGTAATTATTCCTGCGGTCGAATTCAACTTCGTAATAATGCTGCAATTTCGGCGCCGACGTGGCACGTTTGAAGTTTCGAGCGGCGGCGGCCCCCGCTGCGCGCACGCGCCCGCGTTACTCGCCCTAACAGCCCGTGCCTGTCCCTATGGCCGATCGCCAGCCGCTCGGTCAGCAACGCTACTTCTGCCTTTCCCCTGCGGTGTATTTCGCGTCGCGTGCACGCCAGCTTTCGCTGTGAAAAAGTTATGTCCCTCGGCGTAACCGCTAACCCACAAAATTTATCTGGACGTAATGTCCTCTTCTACGCGCCTCGTATCCGCGAAACCCTAATAATTCAATCGAAACGGCCGATAGGTTAATAAACAAATACGATCGATCGATCTGGCGGCTGCTCACACCTTCGTCGTACTTGCACGTTGCTGGCGCTACGTGTTGGAAGCTCGGTGGCAGCAACGTCGCTCGAGAATATCACGCGTGACAGGGTAAGATGGGGTTATTTGAGTTGGTCCGAGTCGAGCCGAGTAACTCGCCAAATTAGCTTATCAACCATCTTTCAGCGATCCGCGTTCCCTATTAGGCTGGTTAGCTTTTATTATTGCGATGAATTATGTAAGTTACATTTATATATCTTCATCGATTAACGTTAACTTTATCAGGCCAAATCGACGGTCTTAGAATTTAATTTAGATTTCTATTAATTTAGAGTTCGTCGTTATTTCCTTCCTCCCTTTAATTTTACCTAAATTCTTACGTTATCCGACCGATCGGTTTCTCAATGTTACACAAAGTCGGAAGAATAGAAGAAACGACGACGGACGTACAATTTTCAATTAAATTTTGAAACCGGGCCTGGTCAAGGTTAGTGTTGATTGGATTACAATGCCCCGCTTTGTCGTGTATGCACGACGCGCAATGCTCGATACAGTGGAACAAAATAATTGTGAGTAGCACGTAATGGCATATCTGTATATCGTTCACATCGACAGTTTAACTGGCACTTTCTACGGGGACATAGTTTATCATCGTGAAAAAGGGAAGAAGTTTGCTCGATGTTAATATTCTCAGTGTCAATTTAGTTATGTTAATTTAGTGGCGCGTGTGTACACTTTCGTTCACAAGTATCCGCTCACTTACGTATTCGCGGCTTTCGCATAATTAATTCGCTTCAGTCTCTTTCCTGAATTTATTACCTTGTCCCGCGATCCTCCTCTTAGCTTCGGACAATATCCATATTTTTATATCCGTAAAGTATTACTGAAAAATGACGTCGATAAAGAATTATCGTAAAGATAGGTGAGATGTCGAGATGATGCGCATGATTTTGTCGCCCGTCTGTTTTCTTTCACGGTGCGATCTATTTAACACGTTTGTTTCTTCTAATGTTTGGTATCTCTATACCTTTGAGCGGCTACCAAACATTGCGGGCGCTCGCGTGAGTTTAGCCTACATTTTCGCTTATCCATCTTTGTGATTACTTTGTAGACGTTATTTCTTAAGAAATATTGCTCCATGTTGCTCAAAAATAACGTCGTAACAGCGTAACAGACGAAAAAAGCTGAGGTAAAGTTTCTACGTGTTACGTCTTCTCGCTGACTCAAACAATCTGTTGTACAATTGTTCGAATCATTCCCTCGTGTTTGATACCTTTTCTCGTTGACTCAAACGAGCTTATCGTAGGATCATTCGACCGATTCCCACCGATGATAATATTTTCTCCTTGTTTCTCTTTGTTATACTCAAAGAGCAACGGCGTCTCATAATACACAGGTTGAATCATTCTACACAAAGTACTTCTCGTTGACTCAAACTAGCTTATCGTAGGATCATTCGACCGATTCCCACTGACGATAATATTTTCTCCTTGTTTCTCTTTGTTATACTCAAAGAGCAACGGCGTCTCATAATACACAGGTTGAATCATTCTACACCAAGTACTTCTCGTTGACTCAAACTAGCTTATCGTAGGATCATTCGACCGATTCCCACTGACGATAATATTTTCTCCTTGTTTCTCTTTATTATATTCAAAGAGCAACGGCGTCTCATAATACACAGGTTGAATCATTCTACACAAAGTACTTCTCGTTGACTCAAACTAGCTTATCGTAGGATCATTCGACCGATTTCCACCGATGATAATATTTTCTCCTTGTTTCTCTTTGTTATACTCAAAGAGCAACGGCGTCTCATAATACACAGGTTGAATCATTCTACACAAAGTACTTCTCGTTGACTCAAACTAGCTTATCGTAGGATCATTCGACCGATTCCCACTGACGATAATATTTTCTCCTTGTTTCTCTTTATTATATTCAAAGAGCAACGGCGTCTCATAATACACAGGTTGAATCATTCTACACAAAGTACTTCTCGTTGACTCAAACTAGCTTATCGTAGGATCATTCGATCGATTCCCACTGACGATAATATTTTCTCCTTGTTTCTCTTTGTTATACTCAAAGAGCAACGGTGCCTCATAATACACAGGTTGAATCATTCCACACAAAGTACTTCTCGTTGACTCAAACGAGCCTACAGTATCGTTCAATCGATCCCCACTGATGTTTGTTATTTCTCCTAGCGTTTTCCTTTGTTGGACCTGGCTGTCCTGATACTTTTCTCTGTTGGGCCTAAAGTGTACGATATTTCCTCGTACCTGGTCGTTGCTACGTTAAAAGGCAATGGTATTCCATAATACAGGAATGAGGCTCGAATAACCGCAGCGTCGCGAAACGTCGTGCTGTTGGAGTCGAAACGAACGACGTTTGCTCGTTCTTTCTCTTCGTTACACGGAACAACGACGTGGTCTCATAACACGCGAGCAAGATTATTCCACGCAAGGTGTTCCTCGCTCAAATAACTTACCTTACCGTGTCGTTCTAGTTTTGAGTTTTGAGGTAGGTTGGTCCTGCGGCAGAGCGGACTCGCAGGCGCAAAGCTTTAATTGCCGGTATATCTTTGGAAAGCTTCACGGTGGAGATTCTGTCCTGGCTGGTTATATATATAGTGGCCCGGCAGAGAGAACGGGGCGAGCGCTGTTCAAACTAAAGATACCGAGTTGCTATTTGAGTAAATTTCCGGGTCAACTTCATCTTGGATTGTTTTCCATCGCGATGGATATTTCAGCCGCGTATAATTTCGAACGTGTGCCACCCCGTCCCCTCGTCTTTCCTCCCTTTCGTCGGCTGGCGTAGAATCGCGACTGATTGCGGTCTTCGCGATCCTTGCTCCGCGATTCTGCACTCGGAAACAGAGCGGATCCTGCCAGGTCGCGGTTGTTTGTTTGTTTACGATTCAAGAAGCATAATGAACCCCGGCCGTCTTCCATCGCCTATCTCCGGCTCTTCTTTAACAGCCCTACGTTTCCCTATCTCTCTTCCTTATCTCTCTTTATTTTTCGAAAGTACCGAGTAGGTGAGCGAGCAGAAACAGTAGCGGAGAGAGCGCGTGTCCCTGTGTGCGTCTATGTATCTATGTGTCCATGTATGCGCGCGTGTGTACGAGCGAGCGTAAGACAGACAGAGAGAGAGAGGGAGAGAGCGAGTGGAAAGCGCGAGGGCGAGCGAGAGAAAGGAGGAGGGGAGGAGGGAGAGGAGAACTCCACTTCATCGACCGTTGAGTTCCAAGAGGGTGAGGGGTGGCGACGAGAGAGCAGGGCTTGTGTAAGTGTGTCTCTTTACGTGTACGCTTTAACGTGCGCGCACGTGTGGGTGGCAGTGAGCGAGGGTGAGGGTAGCTGGGAGGGTGGAGCGGCCAACGTAGGACGCCATCTTCCTTGAAAATCGATCCTTCGACCTGACATCAGCGGCTCCTTCGCGGCGTTTCCATCGTATCCACGTTTTCCCTTCGCGACCTTCCTCCTCGCCGATCCTCGGCGACCTGCTTTCCACCTCCTCCTCCACCACCAACACCACTACCACCACCACCACCACCACCACCACTACCACCACCACCATCTCGCCTCTTCCATTTAAATTTCATAAACGAATAACGAGGAAATTACGAGAGGCGGGCGGCTGCGCTATCTCTCTCCCTTGATCTATCCCAGCGAACGTTCCGCGAAGCTTCGACGAGGGATTCTCGTAGCCGAGCAAGGCAACCAGAGCGTAGAATAGAGCGGACGAGCAAAGAAACGTGGCACGTGGGGGTTGGAAGGAGCACGTTGGTCACCGGCAGAGTGGCAAGAGAAAACCGATGAAATATAGGAAATATACCGGGTGGCAAGAGGAAGATACGGGGGCGGACGCGGTAGCTGGGTCGTGGAAGCGCGGAGGGTGAAGAGACGAAGGCGGTATCAGCGTGATGGTATCGTGCAAGTAGCGTCGGTAGCAGAGCGGCGCTGGTAGCGTCCGCCAGGCTTGGGCGCCAGTTTCTATCTGACAGGGTATTTTTGTGGCAGCCTGACTACCACCGTTTCCCGACTCCCCTTCGGCGTCTCCATCTCTCATTCCCTCTCGTTTCCTCTCTCTCTCTCTCTCTCTCTCTTCTCGCATCCCTTTCGTATCTTCTCCAGTGGCTGCCGCCCGGCCTCCCCTCGTTCCTTATTATCCTGCCGGTTTTCGCGTGACGTCAGCGGCCGACGTCGACCAATCGCAGCGCCGACTGAATTATGGAGCGAGACGGAGAACGAGAACGAGCAGGGTGCGACGCAGACGGCCGAGGGTTGGACGTGGGTGGCAAAGGGGAGTCTGATGCAGGCCGGATTACGCCAGCCTGGACTCTGGACAACGAGCAACCGTCGATGACGACGACAACGGCGACGATGACGCCGACGACGACGTACAAGATTCCCCGTTATTTTCTTCGTCGCAACGGCCCTGCCGACGCGTTCCCTTCCACCCCCTCGCGCTCCTACAATACACGCGCGCATATGTAGAAAAATAGATCGTCGATCGATCGCGTGCTCTCGCGCGAGAGGAAGAAGAAGGCGGAGGAATCTATTTTGGTATTAAAATGGGCACGGGGAAAGACACGCGTGGTGTCGGCACGCGGGATGTGCCACAATCACCTTTCACCGGCACTGCTTTCACCGTAGCCACGAGCGAGAAAGAGAGCAGCGCGCTGAGAGCGGAACAGAGAGAGAAAAATTGCGAGCGAGAGAAAGAGAGAGACGCAGCTGTTAGTTACGTGTGTACGGAATCGTCGAAAGTCGGTCCGCGAAAGGCAGCGCGCGTGCAAACCGCGAGAAACGAACGTGATCACCTTTTTTTCTCCGTTTTTCTTTTCTCCCCTTGCTGCACACCCTCCGCACCGATCCTTTGCCACGCGTGGGAGAACTAGGCGTTTCTTGCCTCTTTAATACTCGGCCGTGCACCGTGTGCGTACACGACACGAGAAACATTCTCTCTCTTTCGTTCTTCCGCAATGGGAAATATCCTGTTCCGGTGCAGGACGAGGCGCTCATTCGTCTGGCGCATCACCGCGCGTCTGATTAAGTTTCGCGACTTTCCCTTCGTTTTTCGCCCGTCTGTATAGCCCGTGCTGATCTTCGATTCGGGAATTCGTATCCGACGTAGTCCGTCTCGCGTGTGCGTCGCCATAGCCGACCGTTCCTCTCGATCGGTCGGGTAAATCGATTTTCCCCGTTTCGTACTGGGATTGCCGAGTTGCTCGTCTCGCGCGATCTGCTTTACGCGCGCTATAAATACCAGCTGCGTAACACGGTGAAATTTCCGTGGAAATTTCCCTATCGATTCTGCCGCGCGTAAAATCGTCCGGTTTACGCGAATATTTGAAAGCGAGTAGCGGCGTTCTGCGACTCGTTCCTCCGACCGAATTACAGTGGAACACTGGCGCGGTCGCGTTGATTATCCCCGGCTCGAGGCGAAATTAAACCGCGCGAAAACCAGTACGAACTGCTTCGACGATAAATTTCCCTCTCGTCGAATGACTAATTAAAGTGCCTTTAATCATGTAATTTAAGTACGGCGCAACGCGCGCCGCTACTCGCGGCGACCACGCGTCGTCACAGCTACGTCTCTTCTTCTTAGTGGGCGCGCTGCGACCCACGGTTTTCCAGTTTTCGACCGACCGGTCGTTCTCCACAGAGACGGGCAAAAAACCGGAGGCGAAGCGACGGAGACGGCGATATAGATAGAAATTGAAGCGGCAGCAGGGGAGTGGGAAGACAGAAGGCGCGAGAGAGCCGAGGAGAACGGAGCTAGCGTGCTTGCAAGCGTAACCCGGTCAGAGCGAGGCGGAGCAAAGCGGCGTTGTCTAAAGCAGGACGAACAGCTCCCAGTACCATCAACCTATCTGTCCGTGTATTCATGTTTTGCTATAGCGTTCTGCCGGTATTGGTGAAACTTGGCTGCGCCACCGTATACGCTTTCGCGAAGCTTTATCGCGATCGCGCTCGCGCATATACGCGCCGCTCGCTCGTGGTGGTGAGCTTTTTCGTCTCGGTGTGCCTACAAAAACTTGCCTGTACACGTACGCGCGCGTACACGTGTAAGCGTGTACACGAAGGGAGCAGCGCGTCTATAGTTAGATGGGATTTCGCAGCGAGGCTGTGCGCGTCAGGCACACGCGAATGCCTGTGCACGTACACGCCAGAAATACGGGGTTAACTTACACGGCCGTGTATCGCACACGAACGCGCCACAGCGTAGTTCAGCGTGTGCTTGAAAGCGCCGTTGCTGGTGTGCGCGAGCGTGCGTGTGAGTCGGTTTGAATTCGACAGGGGATGGGTGGAATTCGCGTAAAACGCGAGCGCGCTAACATACATCCACACACACACACGTATAGACTATAGGATATGGTACACGAACGAACACGGTTGGAAGGTTCTACGTACACGTAGAGGGCTGGGAAGGGAAACGGGGGTGGGCGAAGTAGAACCGAGCCGAAGTGGAACGAGGGGAAACGGAAGGAGGTGGAGGAGGAACGAGGGGAAGTAGAACCGAGGATGGCGGGGGTGGGTCGGTTGAGAGGCAACGCGACCCTCGTAGTGGGGGCTGCGGCGCGCTACTGGGTGGTGGTTGACGACGAACGAACGAACACCGATGACTTATTAGCAGAGTGCAAGTTGGCCGCGTGTTTGTGAACTTTCGAATAAATGTACGTACGCGCTGCAGCCACCGCTGCCTCTCTGCGCACCAACGATAGAGAAAGAAGAAGGGGATGATGGTTGGCGCTGGTGGCGCTGCTATTCTCCCTCGTTTTTTTCCACCCTGTCCTTTCCCCTCTTTCGCTCTGTCCCTCCCACGTGGCCGTCAGGGGACCACCAGGAGAAAACTCCGACGATCACGCGCTTCGCTGCGTTTTTTTCCTTTCCTTTCTGCCTTCCTCTTTTCCTCCCCCTTTTCTAACCCTCTGCTTCTTCCCTTCCTTTTTTTTTTTCTCTTTTCTTCCTTCTCTCCGCCGGTATCGCCGCTGGTGTCCCTGTATACGTTCACACACGAAATTCTATGTATATTTTATACGCACGTACACCCGATCAACCCCTTTCGTGTATGGCATGTACGTTTGTTCGGCCAGATGTGAGAATTGTTATTAATACCACGCTCGCTTTTCGTACAATGCGCCACGCTTCCCTGTGCCTCGCGCACGTATCCTCCTCGCGACTATGCTCGTCCGGGGCCATTGATCAAGTTTGTCTCGCCGAATGTACACCGAGTTACTGCTACCATTCGCCGTCTTTTTCCCCATCCCTTCCACCTTTCCAACCTGTCTCTGTCTGCTCCCCCGTGCCCTCCGCTTTTTCCTTCCTTTTTTCCTACAGGTACGTGCTCGTCCCCGATCGGATCGGCCGCGAGATTAGCGGCGAGCCGAGAGAACCGTTTCGTTTTGTGCCGCTGCAACGATGAACGGGGTGAGAAGCGGCTATGATTTCTCGCGGTTTCCATGGGCCCCCGTATCCGCGTCCTCCCTTTTCCTCCTGCTTTTATCTCGATACGCCACGGACCAACCGCTGCCGCGATTGCGTGCAATCGTACGAGATGCATGCTATTTTCGGACACGCATCGTGTCTTTCTGCTCCGCCACGCTCGGCGAACCGACTACCACCTCGATGGAACAACGCCGATGTTCGTACGGGTTGATCAACGCTCGATAACGATCTGTCGTGCGGTGAGAAACAGTCGGCGGTGTTTTTTCCTTTTCTCAAAAAGCAGCGTGTTATTTCCGGGGGGCAGATCCTCATCTGTAGGGTAGGTTCTGTCGTCTGCGCGATCATCGCGCGAACTTCGATCGCCTCTGGTATTTAGCAAGGCCGGGGAATCTTCTTGATTATGCGAGGAACGCCGTCGGCAATGATATGAAAAATGTTTTCAGGAAGAGTATTTCTGAAAATCACGTTAAACGAAGCGCTACGCTTTGGCGAAAATAGAAAATAGTAGACTACTCGTACGGGGGCTGGCTACAAAGTTTGCTTGACGTTATCAATGCCTGGGAAATTTCCTTTATTTTGCGAAGAACATCATTTCGAACAAAGGAGGCCGCTCTTGAAAGGGTAAATTGGCCCGAAATGATTCCACGGGACGATCGATGTTCGTGGATACGATTAAACGTTCGACCGTAATTCGTTTCTGAGATTTGCTTCCTGATTCGTTTCCACTGCGCGAATTCTTTTTCCAGAAAATGATATATCGTTCGTATGGAAATAGAGGTAAAGTCTTCCACTGTATTCGGCAAAAATTCGACGAGCAGAATCATCGGTGCCGATTTTGGAGGAGGAAAGTGGTCGAAAGGACCGTTGCTGAAAATAATCGTACGCAAACAAGCGACAAAACGTTGCCTTGCCACATCCGCAAATAAGTTTCCTCTATTCCACGAAGATCGCTCTCGATTTAGAAAGTAGATCGCGCCAGACGATCGATAAATCGTCGCTCGACTTGTCCGTAGGCGTCGATCGAACGTAAAAGGATAACGCGAACGTTTCGACCGCGCAGAAATACTCCGCGGGAATGTTACTTCGTTTGCCGTACGTAAAATTCCGCTTGGTATCGCGAATGGCTGCGAAACTTTCCTTCTCCGAGGGAAAGAACGTTATCAGCTACGATTTCGAACAAAGCGCCAGCTCTGGAAAAGTCTATCGTTGAAAGGGTAGATGGGTCTAAAGCAAAGACGCTTAAAGGGGAGGCTCCGGTTTCCAGGCGGAGAGAGAATTTGGTCAACGATTGTTCCGGCGGCGCGTCTCTCGGCTGATCTGCAAGGACAGGGACACTGTGGGGTGGGTGAGTCGGGGATTCCCCGGCCTACGATTAGGAAACTTTGCCGGGACTCCGTGGACTTTGGCAAGTGGCGCGCGCGGTGGGTTGGGGCGTGGCGCCACGTGGAAACCGTAAACAGCGGACCGTCCGGACGCGTGCATGGTAGGAAATTGTCGCGAGTGGCCGATGAAAACGATCGGCAAACTGCTTGGTTTTTCGTTGTTCTGGCAAACGATCGGTCGGAGGAGGAACGGCGTCGCCCAGTCAGCTACGACCTTCGACATTTCGTAGATTCGCTCGAGCACCCTTCGTCGATCGATACGCCGCTTCTATTTCGACTTTCGCGTATTTTCAGCACGGCGATTTTATTGAAAGTCGCGCCACGGGTCCGGTCGATCGGTCGCTCTTTCCTCTCGCCGGTGCCGCTGCGATGTAACGATTTATGGTGGCCCGTCGATACCTCATTGGTTATACCTTGAATGGACCGTTGATTAATGGAGGCTCTGCAGGTTCCCTGGGAATTAACAATGCGACTCGTATCTCGCCGTGGGAGGCTAAAATTAATTCGACGTATTATTAGCCCTTTCACCCTTTTGTTGTCGTACTCGTCTCACCTTACGTAACCTGACATTGCTGTCGAAGGAAACGCTGGCCTTCCAAGGTGACGCTATTAATACCTCGCCCTCACTACCGTTCCATGTTTATCATGCTTAATCATTGTCCAAGGGAGGAAAGGAATATCGAAAGAAGTATCGGAAAAATTCGACGTTTGGAAGAATTTCCTGTGACTTGTCGCGCCGGGCAATGAAGAAACTGAAATCCTGTAGTCTAGCAAATAACGTAAGACGTTAACGAATGAACATCGGATTTAAGTTAACCGAGAAGTTTCTTTTTTAACGTAATCCAGTTTCGTCCCTTCGTTAAAACGTCGTTCAATTTGTCTCATCGCCGATATTTCTGTTGAATCTACAATGATTTCCAGTTCTATGCAAGTCTTGTCCACGAGAAGCTCGGATAAAAGCTCAAATTCCTTTGCCTGCCAATAGATAAACTGTCATCTGGAAATTATTGTAGATCGAAGTAGATAATACGAGGCCATGAAATTGGCGTCGTATTTTACGGCACGTAAACAAGCGACGAAGGTAGAAATGGATAGAATGTAGACAAAGTGGGGAACTGTTATCGTCGAAAACTAATTGGGAAGTATCGATAAACAAGCGTTAAAAATAGCAAATTATCGAAATGCGCGGATAAGATAGAAAAGGTTTGCGACGTATCGCGTGAGACCTGACGAGTTCGGTTCGAAGTTTTTCGAACGCACGAACGTCATAGCATTTGAAATACTCGCGCGAATGTAAGGAAAACGCGCGCTAGCGTACGCTCGCGAAGAGAAAGGGACGAGGAGGCTGGTATACTGTGATGCATTTTAAATGAGACTAAAAGCGATTCAGCCGCTCGCGCCCACCTTTCGTATATATCGATTACCGAAATGCGCGATTCGAGAAGCGCGCCAACAAGATGCGTTTCTTTCGCCAGTGTATTATGTTTTTCCTTACGCGGAAAATCCGCCGTTTCAACGTATTCGCCAGCCTGGAAACGTGTTTCCACTTTGGCGTATTTTTATAGAAAACTTATTGCCGGGCTGCGGATTTTTGCGGAATTTGATATTTTCATTAACTCGAGTGGAAAGCAGTGAAACTGCGTAAAGATTTATTTTACTACCCCAGTTTGAATATTTCTTATATTTCCACACGTTGCGCGCGCTTTTTCTACATTGCCGCGCCTTGAAATTTTATGTAAATGAGGAGAAATATGCAGTCCGTTTGTTACAGACGAATTCGACGGTAACCGACTTTTCCACAAATATTTCCCCTCCTTTTTAAACCGTCGATTCGCTTTCGCAATTCTAAACATCTTCCCACGTGCAATTCCACTTTGTTCTTAAGCCTTTGGAGAATTTGATAGCACACGGTATAATCGAAATTAGACAAAATTAGAACGTCTAATATTACAATATGATATAATATAAAACAATTACACGATCAATAGGATTGTTTAAATTATCTGCTTGTCACTTTGTTCTTAAGAGTTTAAAGAATTTTATAGCGTATGATATAGTCGAAATTAGACAGAATTAGAACGTCTAATATTGCAATACGATATAATATAAAACAATTACACGATCAATAGGATTGTTTAAATTATCTTCGTGCCACTTTATTCTTAAGACTTTGAAGAATTTGATAGCACACGGTATAATCGAAATTAGACAAAATTAGAACGTCTAATATTACAATATGATATAATATAAAATAATTGCACGATCAGTAGGATTGTTTAAATTATCTTCGTGCCACTTTGTTCTTAAGACTTTGAAGAATTTGATAGCACACGATATAATCGAAATTAGACAGAATTANGAACGCCTAATATTACAGTACGGTATAATGTAAAACAATTGCACGATCAGTAGGATTGTTTAAATTATCTGCTTGTCACTTTGTTCTTAAGAGTTTAAAGAATTTTATAGCGTATGATATAATCGAAATTAGACAGAATTAGAACACCTAATATTACAGTACGATATAATATAAAATATAAAAATGTAGAGTTGTTTAAACGTATCTGCTTGCCACAGAAAATTCGCTTTCGACGTATCGCCTCGTTGCTTGTCATTAGACTACGAATTAGTACTTGCGTTCACGAGAAATTGGGAATGCGCGTAACACACAAACATACCTGGTATACAAAGTACGCTTATGCACATTCATATCTCTACGAACGAGTTAATTAAAAAAACCAGATCTGGCCAAACTATCGTCTTATCGCGTACGAAGGATAAAATTGTACAAAATATATGACGTATAAGTATAAAAAGAGCCGACACATTAGCTTGGGTGTTCCGCATACCAAGTACAAAGCATGCAAGGTACAGTACTCGTTAAAACGTTCGTAACAAAACGACGATCGTCTGTCCAGATTTCGTTATCCGAATTCCTAAAAATATGAATTTACGCGCGCTACTTATCACTGCTCTCGCAATATATCGTTCTCCTTCAGTTTTTCCTACGACATCTCGGTTAATCGCGACAGCCGCATAGACACGCACGGTCCTCTCGCGTTCCCTTGAAACGTCACTTATAACGTGGTGTTTGCGAATGAACCCGATGGGCGTTTAATCGGCGAGACATTTATAAGGTCGTTTCTCCATTTGCCGTTTTACTGCGTGCATTGTTTTTGGCATAGAGACGCCGAGCATTCGCAATTCACCACCCCCATAATTCTGACCGCCGGTCATTCGGCTAACCCGTTTCCCATTCCGATGTCCGGCCGATGTCCATGCACCCCATTCTCCGCTCACCCTACACTCTCACCCCCGTAAGCACTTTCTACCCCGACCGATCGCCAGTGAACCACGTGTTCATACACTGATTTCGGTGCAAGGGGCATGCGGTAATTTAGATTTCCTCTTCCCGTACTGCGAAACCGCGCGAGAACTGCACATTCGCGTGTTTCAAGTTTGATGAAAAATCGATGGAAAATCTCGGTGAAAAGTTTCCACGAGGCTTGTCTACTAATTCGCCTCCCTTCTATTAAATGGTATTGTCACAGTTGCTTGTTTGTCGATTGTACGATAAATTTCCGTTTGCCATCCTCTTGTCGCAACCTGAAATAATAAGAAAATAGCAATGAAATAATAGCAACGAAAGGATAATTATAGCGATAGTATTTTATATCTTACAACGATACGAGCTGCTTGCATCGATCAACTTGATAAGTAGAAACGCGCAAATACTGTTTCTTCGATCTACCTAATTATTTTTCTCACCTTTGTGTCACCTGTTTGTGTCATGTTTCTGTGATGGAGCTAACTCCGTTTGTTTCTTCGGAATCCGCGTACCGAATGATATCACCAAATGAAGAAATTAACGAACAGTCTCGATATAACGAAACTGTCTTGCAAACTACCACGTGGTGCATCGTCAGCGAGGAAACGGACGGCGAGGAGAAGGAAACGAAAGAGACTGGCAGCAATTCGAAAGTAACGCGGGGATTTTTCGAAAAACGCAGCAGGAAGACACGCGTCCGATCATTTTTTTCGAATTCACGCGATCGTTCACGGGCGGAATGCATTTAATTAAAACACACTAGAAACTAATACCGGCAGTCTGGGTAAAGTTTGTTTCGAATTTAATTAGGTTTATGTAGGGGGGGGGGGTGGTATAGATACAATCAGCCGTAACGTATCGTCGTCGAAACCTCGCCGCATCCGGCGCGACTATTGATCACGTCTAACTCATAAAAGTGAATTCCGCGAGATTGTGCATAATTTGAAAACGCGGTCTTGTTATTTTCACGTGCAACAATATTCCGCGTTGGTGTGCGCCGGTCGAGAGATCCGCGCGCTCTTGCCGCTCGATCGATACCTAAATTTATTATGCCCCACTTGCCGCCGTGCAACCGTGCTATGTTACCGCCATTACCTGTTTTGACTTTGTGCCATTCAAAATTTCACCGTAATGAAACATTCGATTTCCCCTAAAATTCCACGCTCCTCGGTTCTTCGTTAATTCTTTGCGAAACAATAACACGTCTGCCTGGTCTCTTTAACCTCTCGCTCCTTTCTATCGGTTTTATATCGTCGTTGTTTCATCGAACGTGATAGCGGATATCTGGAAATTGTATGGCGAGAAATTTGATATTGCAAACGTGTTTGTCGCGCGTACATTTCACGCGTCTCTGTTTACCAGCGGCTCGGTAAGTAAAATCGAGCAGCGAGATTTAAGCATGTCGCAGGATATTTGGTCGTTGCAATTAGAAGGCAATGTACAATTTTCTCGTTGAGAATGAGAATTATTGCCATTTGTCGGTATTGCACGGCGCAAGCTACCGTCCCTTCGCTTTCAGAGTCAATTAAGACGTCGATTTTTGCCACGACACGTCCGCGCAACCTGAAACGATACAGCCAGTTTTTAAAGACGAGTCGATTTATAGTGGGAAATGATCGCACGGGTAAAGAGAAAAATCGCGGTAGAAAAGCAAACGATGTGGAGGAACGCGTCCTCGGAAGAGGCGAGGATCTCGCGTAGGTAGGTAGAGTCTTAGAATTTAAACGGAGGAAAAAAGGGAAATGTGCAACAGTTAGCTTCTCGACGAACATTTAAGAATTCTTGGGCCGCATCAAAGCCGGTGATACGTGCGGAGTGGTTTTCTCGCGGCTGAAGAACAATGCAATTAGCGAAGCGGCTAAGCAGCGAGACACGCGAAGATTCCTCGGCAAGTCATTTCGCCGCGACGAATCTAAACGAGCGTATGTCCGTCTTTTTATTAATTCCAAACGAAATTCTGCTTATCACTGGGAACAAAGTGGTGGTAAAGAAAGATGAGGATGATTCGCGTATTAGAATTTCCATTCCCGTTCGAGCAGCGAGTAAGAAACGCCCAACACGATCGATTGAAACGAATCCAATCAGATTTCACCGAATCTGATCAGCTGTAACTAGATCTGTACTTCGGCTTTTTTTATTAATTGCAAAATAAATTCTACCGTGTAATGGAAGCTAACACGGTCAATGAAAACTAAGCAGAGGGAAGTCAGCGGTCTTGGACCATTCGAGTTGCCATTTTCGTTCGAGCAGCGTTGTCTAAGATAGGCAAAAGTTCCTGTCTTTATTAATCGAAAAATAAATTCAACCACACACGTGCGAACAACATGGACAGGAATACGGCAAAGGTAGAGCTTCGAGGATACGAGTTTCCATTCTCGTACTCGAGGAGAGTCGCGGCGAGGAGATCGGGCAAGGAAGTCGAAGGGTCAGAATGAAGATGAACGTAGATGGTGAACATAAACGCGGGGGTGTGCGTGGGACGTCGAAGGGTAGCGTTGGTCGGCGGCGGACGTCACTGTGAGAGACAGAAGAGAAGAGCGTGGCGCCCAGAGGCTATAAAAATCGTATTTTGGCGGCAGCCCCACGTTTGTAGGTTGTATTTTCCCTTTCTATGACCCAATGCAGCTTTATCGGGTCAGTTGCATTTGCATTGCGATGCGCACGGCGTTCCCGTTTCACAACTCTCTCACGTATTTTCCCTCCTTCTCTCTCTGTCTCTCTCGCTCTCTCTGTCTCTCGGTCGCCGCGCCGTCCTTGCTTCTCGCTCGTCTCCCCTTTTCGTTTGTCGTCCTTTTTATTTCCACGTCAGCTTCCTCTTTTCCATGCCACGTTCCCGGCCGTGCAGCCACTCTCCGATGCATCGTTTTCCCGGAAAATCGCCTGGCATTCTCTTTTAATTCGAAGAAGCACTACGTATCGGTGACATTATTTTTGCGTGGCAGCCGGCAATTTGCAAGCACGCGAATTATTTCGAAAAATATGCTGATATTGGCCTTTCTATTATTTACGATATCGCCCGATTTTTCCGCTAAACCTCGTTAATATGTTCTGTCGGGATAAACGAAAGAGCAGTGTCATATACACACGGGCCATCGGAAAATTGATTAAAACATTATTAGGACGGAAATAGCTAGGAAAAACCGAAACAAATAATTACAGGCTTCTGGCTACTATATGCGAGACAAAATACAAACAGGTTGACAATGAGAGTAATTGGTAACTCGATTAGAAATAAGGTACTGTACGAAGTTAAGTACAGTGGGAAATTAACCGTTCAGAAGCCGCAGACATCCTTTGTCAAACTCAGCTCAGAATTTATCATCGTTTATATCGTCTGTGTGCGACGAATTCACATTTTTCCAATCTCTCAACGAAACTAACATCTCCTTGCTGTTCATGGAACTCAGCGAAGAAGTTCCATCGAAAACACCCGATATAAATACCTTGCGTGCATCTTTTGCAAAGTGCTGTCTAGTCGACGTAAGGCTGATCGTTAGAAATGTGGGAAATTGGAGCGTCTAACGAGCGAACGGTAATTGTAATCGCCGCGGACCTTTTTGTTCGATACTGACATTCTCACGGCTTACCAAAGCCCATCCATTACTACTATTGCCCGTTATCTGATAGGCACGATCGAACGGTCGATTAGATTTCTGCATTAAACGCAGTAGCTCGCGCCAACCTAGCTGCGTTTTATCGTGCGTGTACTGGAAAAAGATCATTATATTTACCGTTACGTAAACAATTTAAAGCCGGCAGAAGAAAGGAAGCGCGTTGTTTAGTGGTGTTTTATACGAGCCGCGATAGTACACACGCCTACGGTGATGTATAAACACCGAGCTCGGGTTGCTCCCTTGAACGCGAAAAATAATTCACGCGGTTGGAGCTTAAATCGGGATCACCGGTGATTTAAGGACCACGGGGTTAGCAATCAGAGCGCGAAACGGACTCTGGTGCCGGAGTCTGGCCGCTCTTGCCAGCCAACCTCCGCTGAAAGAAGACCGAGCGCGGTACCGTAAACACCCCTGATGGATGGATTGTTTTCGCGCCTTTGGAGATTCGAGGATTGTTGACTCGCCGCAACGACTTCGACTCGAAAGGAAAAACAAGACGGACAAGTGGAACGTTCTCCGCTAAGCACTATATCTAGTAGATAATATAAGGAATATATATATAATATATAGAAAGAAATATAGATTTGCAACGCGTGTCTAAGGGAGGATCGGAGGAGGGTGGATTTTCATTGTTGGAAAATGTTTTGGTTGCCCCGTTGGTAACCCTATCCGGTACCAGGGCCAACACCGTGCCGCGCTGGCGTCGCTGCTGCCGTTTATCTCACGAAACTCCATTACCGACGTTTTCTCTGAATTCCGCGCTAAGCAGACGCGAGAGTACCGTGAGCTTGACGCAATGAAATTTGAACGCGCGGTGCGACGCCTCTTTCGTCCTTCTCTGCTCTTGCATTGTCCCTCTTTCTCTTTGTTTCTGTCTCTTTCTGGCTTGCGCTTGGCTCGTCACTCTCCTTCTTTCTCTACGGTAGTTCCATCGGCACGGTCTCTCCGTCTTTGTTTTATTCCTGTTTTCCTCTTTATCGTTCGAGGGGCAGGAGTGGGGATAGACGCCTATCGTGTTGGACGAAGGGGCGTGGTGTGAAGGGAGGGAAGGCACGAAACGTGGCAACGCTACACGACCGTGCCACCAGCAATAGCGTGGATGTGTATCGGCAACGCAGCAGTGACTCAGCACCGGGTAGCAGCGCTGTTGCTGCTGATGGTACTGGTGCGCTACGCTTTGCGTCGGCTACGTGATATAAGACAACGTCAATGTAGACCTTTTACAACTCGGTTTTGTAACTCGATTCTGTATGAATACCAGACCAGGCGTCGTTTGCCCACGGTGTCACGGCGCGACGACGGAGATACGCTGACGGCGACGTGTTTGCCAACCGAGTCCACTTTCGTGGAACACGTGCCGAAAACAACGCGTATCGAGCAGCCCAGAAATCAATTCGAATTACGAATCGATGGATGCAACGTTAACGATTCCTCTGAAATGAAAATCACAGTCTCTAGTCTATCACGACGAAATGAATATATATCGCTATTGAGAATAGTTGCTCTGCGAATTCACGAGTATTCCTTGTAACGAGGCATGTATACGTAATTTTTGAAATGCATAAAATGCCATCATAAATTCATCAACCTGATGACTTTAAATATCTTTTGCCTTAATATGTAGTTGAAATAACTGGGACGAGTATCCTAGTACGGTAGTGTCGAAACTTTAAACGAAAAGGTATATTTATCCTATTTTTAGTACTTGGAAATAATACCGCTGGAAAATGGAGCTTAAGTGCCAAGGCGGTGCGATATCAGCAGCCGATAAAGCAGAGACGCGAGAATAGTTTTAGATGAAGACGTTCTCGTGGCCAGTGGCCAGTGGTTTTGTTATATCGCGGCGGTGTTTAGAATTTCGTGCGAGCGAGCCCCGGGAGCTCGTTGTCTGCGCCGATGACGAAACCAAGGCACACGAGGAGAGAACTCTGGACTGAAATCTGACTTGGTGGGAGCGGCCGAAGGCCGACGTTTTGTAACAACGAACATACTGGGCTGCGGAACGCCTACGACGAAATTTCGGCGCTGCTCACGGTTAGATTAAGCAACCTTTTCTTTTATATTTACGGTATCTCTTCTTCACGCTTCTACAATTTTAACGTAATTCTTTTCGTAACGATTCTACGTAACCATCGTCTTTTCACGCGAACGTACTTCTAAACTGGTCTTACGTATCGTAGATTCTTTTCTTTACGTTAAGAATGTAGTATATAATATACGATGTAGGTTATGACAAAATGGCGGAAGAGATGCGAAATTCCGCTCTAATTCAACATTATTGGGAGTCTTGTATTTGAATGTAGTTTTTCCTTGATATAAAATACGTATTTGAGTAAATTACTTGGAACGAGAAATTCTCTATTGCAAACTACCGGGCAGATGTAACACTATAGAGCTCTACCGATCTCAGGAGAAGCTACGAATTTTCCGTACTTCTCCCAGAAATCGATGTAAGCTGACGCCAAATATAATTACAGTTCGTACATTAAATTTTCAAACGGTTCGGAAAGTCTAGCGGCCGTTCTCAATAGCATACTCCAGATTACTTCGGTTCAGCCCTACTACATTTTCCGTTTCGAGATCTATCCATTCGATAACATTTTATCTAAGAGTTTTGAAGAGAGTATCTTACGATTTATTCAAAATTGCAAGGAATCTCGTTGCTTTTGTTCCTCGCGTATCTTTAAAATCATTAAAAATCGAAGAGCATTCGATGCCTGTTCTATCATTGAGGACAATTTAAAGAGTATCACGTATCAATGTGTGGCTCAATAGGACGGTGAATCGAATGCGTGTGGTCATTAATGGCCGCTGGTTAATACTTTTCGATTCCACGCACAAATAAAACTCTATTACCGCTGCAAACACGGTACACATGATAAAATACAACGAGAAATAAAGCAGCGGCGAAAATAGAAGTATATAGAGAAATAGAAGAGACATGGCGTAACGAGAGAATAGGATGGACATAATATATAGAGGGAGCGTTTGCGCGGGAATGAGAAAGGGCGAGAGAGACAGAAGAGCCTCGTATAAATTCGTGCTTTCTGTCTCGCTTGCACAGGCGAGATCTATACTGCAAACAAAATCGTGGGATCGCGAGAAAAGCCGGGAATAGAAGGTAGCTGCAATATCGGCGATACGTCAGGATGTCGAAGAGGGAACCAATCGTTTCTGGCGGAATTGGGCTCATAGTGCGCGCATATGCATCCGTGAAGGGAACTGTTTACCGACCGCGATTCGGTGAACGCGGAAAGTTCCCCAAAGAGGACCGTCGTAAGGCACCTGGGCTCGACGTACATGAGAATACGAAAATAGTGCGAGGCGCTGCGTGAAACACGCCACTGACATGCTAATTATGTTTCCGACGCTGGGATATATTTCTGAATCGATTCCTTCGGAACTGCCGCTAGTTGCCTACGCTCTCAATCTAATAATTTCATTTTCTTGCAAGTAGGAAGAATCTTGAAATATATAGAAATAAGGGAAACACTTTCGAGATGTCTCTAGGTTCTCATTTCCGTTTCTGATTACAGCGGAAATAGTTGGAAGATTCGTTCGCGTCTCCGACTCTTCTCCGTTCTTTTTTATTTTTATTTCTAGCCAATAAAATTTCCATTCTGTCCTTATCAATTTCGTTGGAGAGCGCGATACGTCAGCGCAGAATTCATCGATTACCCGGCAATAAACGATATCTAATCGGTGAAAACAATTTAAAAATAAGCGACGATGGAACGTCGATGTTGCACACTTTATGATCGTTGAAATCGTAAAAATACGTTCAACCATGAATTCGTTTTGTCGATCGTTTCCTTTATTATTTCCTTACGCCGTGTTGGTCGATCGTTTTCTTTAAAGTAGCCAGTCTAAACCTTCGACTACAAACTTTTTCACGGCTTCTTCTGCGCGATGTTCCACTGAACTCGTTTCAGTTTTGTGCTTTTTACCGTGGCCTCGTTATTTATAGCGAGACGGCCGCTATAGTGCGTTGATCTAAGCACAGCGAGGACGTTCGTGGTTATCGCGAAACTGTTCTTCGAGAACAGCAATCACCGTCCAGTAAATAAGCGTGAACAAGCCGAGCAAGGTGGAATGCACTCGAGTTGAATTTTGTGGGCAGACCAGTATACGAGAGAGAAGAAAGTGACAAGGATGTCTCTTAGCCGTTGTCGCGACCCATGGAAACTTGCCGCAGTTTAATGCACACACAGTTGCTTTTTCGCCGCGTCTTTTTATTTCTCCACGGTTCGGTTATGTGCTCCACATACGAGTTTGCACGAGTTGTCTCTTTCACTTTGCCTTGATCTCTAACCGAGCTAGACGCCGTGAAGCCACGCGTTCCTCCAGCTTTTTGAACTTTCATTAAGGATACTCCTTTAAATATATATATATATATATATATAGGGTGTTTTATGTATACAAAGAGATAAAGAAGCAAGGACGTACTACACATTTTGCGGGGTTATACGTCTCCTGGAAAAAGATTTCTTTTTTATTTGGGAAGAATCTTACAATCAATTCTCATTGAGAATTATAAATAAATTATTCTGACGTGGTACTGTAACGCGAATAATAAATGTTTATCGTATGATTCTAGCCGAGTCTAATGATCCTGGAAAATTGAAGTAAAAATTGTTTTTCGTAAATTTCTTAAGTTTGAGGAAAATACGAAAGAATATTCTCATATTGCGAGACGAATAATTAAAAGTGTACCTGGTGTTTATTTTCGAATAGACGGAAGATACGTCAAATATCTTTTGCCAACGAAAAAGCTAAACCGTTGTGTTTTACACGGAGAGGACTGTAAAAAATTGTAAACGCCTAAAGCCTTACAGTTTATTTTTTTCATCAATCACTGTGTACGTATTAAGGGCGTGTTAAGATTCTTGTTTTACCAGATCGTTTAGGGACAAGTGTATGGCTGAGTTTAGCTGTTACGATTTTTTTCTTTCTTTTTTTTTTTTGCATTGCACGAGGACATGGCGAGGGCAAGATATTGGCTTTTTATTCTCATAGATGTCCGATAGTGGCTGGTACAAGAGTCACTTAATTACCCGAGCGAGAAGTAGATCCGCTTTAAGGGATGTGATATCGAACTTTTTCGTTCCTGTCTAAGCAAAGAATCAAATATTTAGTTAGTAAAATTGAAGTCGTAAAAAGTATTCATTCGTATGGAATCTATATTATAATCTTTTAATGGAGGAATCGATAAAGCAAATGGATCATAAAACCACACCTGTTATCGTGTACTTGAAGAACGTACTGATAGTAGAAAGTGCAAGAGATACGAAATCCATCGACTTGTATTTTAATCTACACCACGATCTTTGTAATACAATTCATCTTTCATTTACGTGTCGTTCGTTTACTACACAAAATATACAGGGTGACGAAAATGTCTGAAGAA
This sequence comes from Bombus pyrosoma, assembly GCF_014825855.1. NCBI lineage: Eukaryota > Metazoa > Arthropoda > Insecta > Hymenoptera > Apidae > Bombus > Bombus pyrosoma. The sequence goes on along the minus strand of NC_057786.1, from coordinate 1,466,645 downwards.
TCCAACACTAGGAATCTTTGTAATACAATTCATCTTTCATTTACATGTTCGTTTACTACACAAAATATACAGGGTGACGAAAATGTCTGAAGAATCCAACACTAGGAATCTTTGTAATACAATTCATCTTTCATTTACATGTTCGTTTACTACACGAAATGTACAGGGTGACGAAAATGTCTGAAGAATCCAACACTAGGAATCTTTGTAATACAATTCATCTTTCATTTACGTGTTCGTTTACTACACGAAATATACAGGGAGACGAAAAAGTGTGAAAAATCCAATACTAGGAATCTTTGTAATACAATTCATCTTTCATTTACGTGTTGGTCGTTTACTACACGAAATATACAGGGTGATAAGAAAGTGTGAAAAATCCAACACTAGGAATTTTTGTAATGCAATTCATCTTTCATTTACGTGTTCGTTTACTACACGAAATATACAGGGTGATAAGAAAGTGTGGAAAATCCAACACTAGGAATCTTTGTAATATAATTCATCTTTCATTTACGTGTCGGTCGTTGAGTAACGAAATATACAGGGTGACGAAAATGTCTGAAGAATCCAACACTAGGAATCTTTGTAATGCAATTCATCTTTCATTTACGTGTCGGTCGTTGAGTAACGAAATATACAGGGTGATGAAAAAGTGTGAAAAATCCAACACTAGGAATCTTTGTAATACAATTCATCTCTCATTTACATGTTCATTTACTACACGAAATATGCAGGGTGACGAAAAGGTCTGAAGAATCCAACACTTTAGGAATCTTTACTTTTCATTGAAAGAAGCAAGAAAGATAAATGTAATTAACGCATCTACGTTCTTCTATAATCAATTCTGTTGCAACGTATTCATGTTAAATTACATTAAACACACGCTACGCTAGAGATACGTTGTATTAAAGGCGACGCGTATAGCATACGGTACGCTATTTTAAAAATACACAACCCACCATACGATGTGTATGAAAAATACGTACGTACACTCTGCGCAATTAGTATCGTCGTTGCACGCAGTTCCGCTAACCGTGAACAGAATTTCGCGAATTTCAAGAAAAAGGAAGGGGAAGTAAGAAGCAAGAATCTAGCCTCTGGCGGAAAGCAAAACGTTGGCTGAGAGTGCACACGAAGGGACAGCTGTGCAGACGTACATGTGGGCCTCTTCCAACATCAGGCCCCACTCTGTCGTTTGCCTTTTGCCCACGCTGTAGCACGGATGGCACGACACTATAGCTGTTTCCGGTATGCTCGTCCTTTGTACGCTTTCGAGAGGCTATTTCGACAGACTCGTACGCTCGATCCCTCGTTTGTTAGAATCTCAAATTTTTGGAACTGTCGAATGTTCCGCGCGCTGTCGTATAATTTTTACGCTTCCGGTGCATTTTGTTCGCCATAATATTTGTCTTCTGATTTTTCTATCGATATCGCATATTTACGCTTGCAGAAGCAGCAGGCAGTGAGAAGTTTGCGCAAGGAAGCAGAAAGGGATACGGAAATCAGATAAAGGATTAATTATCGTTATTTTAATTGCGACGTTTCGGTGTTACATCCAGCGGCCGAGAGGTCTTCTCAAATGAGGGAAATACGTATGTTAATATTTGACGTTAATTAGGTGCTGGAATTGGGTGGTTTTATGGCGTGTTAATCTGGAAGCAGGCAGGAAGGAATGTTTTATACCAACTACTTCTCGTTTTTATTCCTAACAGCTAGCTTAACAGTTGTAAGTCAGAAGAGCCTCATATTCTACTCGATTTCTATGCGCTGCTGTTTCTCCTAACATTCCAAAGTAATTTTTCTTCCCTCGAAACGAGCAAGCCTTTTCGACATTTCGAACGAACAATCCGACCTCTGGGTCGATGATATTAAACGCACATTCCACTCTAATAATCGAAATCAACGAGAAAATCAAATACTCGTAATAAAACAGCAAGTGTCGTAGCATTCGCGTTAAAAATTAACATTTTCCTCGTCGCCATGTCTTCCACCTTTCTAGAAATCTACGGAATTTCAATCTACAGACTGTAAATACAGAATTGTAGTATCTCTAACGCACTACGATAAATCATCATTAGGCCTCTAGATGGGTTGAAATAGTTCGCCTTAAGATATCAAGCGCATCGGTGCTCGATCAACTCGTACGACCAGCCAACCCTCTAATTATTTCAACCTACGTCCACGTCCGCGCGTCCTTGTACACATTCGGTATCGCGTCGCTCGATAATTATTCGACACTCGAGTAACCTTGGATCTCGTGCAGCAACAAGCCTGCTTCTTGTACAGCCAAATTGCAGATTCTTATCTCGTCTTGCCAATCAATCGTCGATTGATCCGGAGAGAGGGCAAAGTAGACGGAGCGAGAGGAACGCGGGGAGAAATGAAGTGCAGCAGGAAGAACGTTAATGCACTTATACCTGAAGTATATGTGTACACACGGGGCTCGTCCAGCCGGCTGTTTCACGCAGCTGCTCGACGCTGGCGGCGAGCTGTCCGCTCGGCTGCGACGCGTCCCGACGCTCCCTCGGCCGTCCAACACGCATAAGCGCGCGTCTCGCTCGAGGAACGCCAGGGGTTCGTTAATTGCGTTAATATAATTACGAACTCTCGTAAGAAGATAACGTAATGATTAATTTTATTGTTTGGTGTTTTACTTTAATTAAAGATTATTCCTTTAATTACGCTGGCTTATTAGGGAAGAATTCCTGGCGACCTTGGCAAACCAGTCTAACGAGAGAATGGAATTTTGGATTCGTTATGGGAACTTTCTAAGCGGCTACCGTGCAGCATACTTCGCTGTGAGAGAAACCATTGCACCTTCTTATGGTGTTTTCATTCTTCACGAACGCAGTCTGCGGATCTTACAGCCAGCCTGTCTTTTATGGGAATTTTTCAATTCGCCACTGTACACTGACTGCGGGACAAGCGTTCACGTTCTTATTGTCGTTTCACATCTGACGGTTTTAGGCAACGAGTTTAACCTTCGTCGAGCTTCCGCGAAAAGCACTGCTGGCAGATCAGCCGATATATTTTTCCATTCGACTGGTAATTTCGAGCAAGAAGAAGACGTACGACCGAGGGTAAGAAGATCTATTATACCGTGTAATATCACGCTCAATTATTTACGTTAACGAGGACACGCAGAGATTAGCAACAGGTTTATTTCGAATACTCGAATCAATGGAAAGTTTCATTTAAAACGAGATCTCGCCGGATAAAAGAGAAATTATCCTTTTGGAATGCTCAATTACCGGCTAATTAATTAGCTATGTAAGTACCGCGGTTAATTAAAGAGGATGAAATTGTTTTATCTTACGGCCAGTACGTCATCGCTGCGTAGACAAAATTTCCATTCTGCTTCGACCTTTAGAAACTCGTTATTTTTTTTCCAGCAATTGCGTATTCGCAATACAATTCGTTCAAATACGATTCATATTTCTTTTATTTACGCCATCCTTTCTGCCACGACCCCCTGTTCATCGCAGTGAACAACGCGAAGATAACATTTACATGCATGCGAATCACCTTCGCACGCAAAGTAAAGTTGAGCACCGTAACGGGGTTAAAAGCGTGACCATAGTGATAACACTGCCATAACTAATAAATATTTATACGGTTAGAACCATAGACGATCCATATTTCATATTATGCAATTTCTCATTACGAACTGCATACGAAACTATTACACGCCAATATCCATCCGAAAGGATCGATCGTTTAAATCATCTTCTGTCGCTCTGCGAGCGTAAGATTATAACGCGTGACATTTGTCTTGGAAGCTTCTCGTGATGCGTTTTGTGAAATTACATTTCATTCTATGTATTATTATTTACATTTTATATTCTATCGTTATTGTATATGTTGCAAGTATATATGAAATATTGTTTTGGACGAAACAATTTCCAAAATCGGTGTTTCGATGACACACAGTTGATACACGGAATTAATAAAATATTTGCAACGTCGACATTCTTCGTTTATACGTTCAGCCATGCTGCGTTTCCTAAACTCACATTTGCGTGTTGTTCTGTACATTAGCAGCACCCAGTATATGCTAGGAATTCTCGTCAGATTATTTACGTTCGATATCAACTTCTTCGGTGTTCTGAGTGTTTCTGAAAAAATCTGAGGAGATTCTGCAATGCTTTGTTTGTCTATGTTTCGCAATTATTTATTAAGTCAAAGATTGGAAATATTTTTGACGATAGAACCTAGAAAAATTCCTTTCTTCCTTTTTCTGGGTTTCTAGGGAAAACTAGAAACGTTTCTTACAATTCTTTCGGGAACTTTGTCGTACAAAGTTGGAAAGATGTTCACCGAAGATCGATAAGGGAAGTAAATTGATAAATTAAATTAATACATCGGGAAGTTGAAAGCGAGATGGAAGGAAAATTCAGAAGCAATGCACGTCCGTGGGATTAGCATTTCATTCTTCCGTTGAATAGCCTCGTCATTCTGCCGGAAATCTTCTCTCCATTTTTTAATAGAAATACATTCGCCACAGATTTCTAACGTATTCGATTGCGTGGCACGAACAAAATTCACAACAATCAAAATAAACGACGATCTTGCGAATAGAAGAATATTCCAGTCGAGGTTCAACGTTTATTAAAAAAAAACACACACACAATTCTCTGTCTCTTGACAATTTCTCTTCCGTATCGAACGTTTGCTTGCTGAATATCTATCTTTCAATGAGAAAAACGACCCATTCGGGCATCTTGCGTTCCTCTGTCTGATAAAATATCCTAATAAACGATGCTCTTCTATCGTAGCGAAATACATAAAGGAGAATTTAATATCCGCTACCTTAGACACGCTACGAACTTTCTAAATATGTAACTTAATATTTGTTTTCCATCCCTTGCTGCGCATATTTCGTACAATTACTCTCATTATACCTGCGTAATAATGCTGGCCCAAGTAGCGTAACGTATTCTTCGGATGAATGCCACCTGGCTAACGGCAGCGAAAATGTCTTTTAGAATGCGTTTGCTTATCTGAAACGTTGGCGATGTACAGGACGATACGATGTTCCAAATATAATTCCAACGCGGCACAGGGAAGTCCACATCGGATCGCACTTTCCTGTTGCGTCACGCATGCCAACGCATAACAGTACTACGTACTTACAGTCTGCCAGTGAGTACATAAACGCACCGCTGTTTCAGAACATCGTCGATACACCTACGTGTACGTGATATCGTGTTCGATGCCGGATACAAACATCTGGCATAGTGATCAGCGATCTCGCATGATTTAACAGTAGCCAACGTTGCCAGGTCCGGTCAGACGACCGGTTTCAAAATTTCATCCAAAATTGTGCATTCGTCGCTGTTTCTTTTGTAGCTCTAACTTCGCGTAAATCCCTGTATTATTAGCCGTATTAAAACCTGTTTGGTTCCAACTAATTCCAACATAGAAATTCTTCAACGATTCCAGTGAAAAACTCCTTGCTACGTTACCTTGCTGCGGAACAATACACCGCGACCTGAAGATACCTACAGTCAAGGAAGAAATATGCAAATTCAGTAATAGATATAACGTAAGAATGAACAAGCACCGAAACAAACTAATTGCTCGATTACTTGACACGACGGATCAGATCCGCAGACTAAAAGGACACTCTGTAGATTTAAACTTTAAGATTGGATTCAACTAGGATCAAACGTACGATAATTATTTATTATTATTAAGAATAATTTATTTATAATTCTCGATGAGAATTGATTGTAAAATTCCTCCAAATGAAAAGAAAAAGGAAATTCCTATTATTATGCGACTAGCCGGTTTCTCAGCTTTCGTTGATATTAGCTTGGCAACTAAGTGATTGCGCATGTTGTCGTTACCATCTAACGACAAAACGCGCAACCAATTAGTTGCCAAGCCAATACAAGAATCTACGTGAACAGTTGGCCGAACAGAAGGAACAACATTGCGAGTGTACAATTTTAAATGAAATGGAACGTAGGCGATGGTTTGTCCGGCTGTTAAGTTAGACGGGAAGCGCTTGATGGTTGGTTTATTATTAAATATCTTTTCATAAAATTGGTAAAATATCTTTTGTAGAATATGTTAGAGGCTTCGGTGCTAATTCAGTTGAACGATAAAACGTCAGACTCCTAGCGAATGAAATCGACGTAACGAGGAATTATCAAAGGGATAATAAACTGGCGTAGGCGGTGGCTTTTTCTGAATAGTTTAAAACGTACAGGAATTATTTATTAAAATATCTCTGGCAGGATATTGTCGAACAGTGCGTTTGGAATTCATGCAGCGCGGGATTATTAAATTAATAATAAATTTGTGTAAGTTCTATTGTTTCCTGAATATCGTGCATTAACATAGCCACGCAATTACACAGCGACTAGCTTATTAGCGTATTTCTTGCTACAAGTCGCGACAATGCGTATTTATATCTACGCTGTTTGTATTTTTGCAAAAATTACGTTAATAATAATTGCACGTTTTAAGTAAACGTTAGATATCGATTTGCATGGAGCAAGTGTTTCACGCGAACATCGAAGTCGACGTTGGGAGGAAAAGTTACAACTCGTCGGCCTTTTCCCTGCAGATATTTTCTCCAATGTCCGTACGTGTTGACAAAAGACAGGATGATTCAATTTCTTACGTTCGGAAATCAATTAATCATCGAACACTATTTTTCTATCGCAGACAAGGTAAAAAATAATTCCCTTGGACGATGGGAAGATCTTAAGCGCAATGAGAAAAACGATGTTCGCTAAATTACAAAACTCCTCGCAACTTGCGTAATCGAATCGTTTAAATTGACCTTGTCAGGTCCGGTGAAACGAGCGGCTTCGAAATTTTATTTAAAATTGTACATTCGTCGCTATTTCTTTCGTTCGTCCGACTTTATGTAAATCCCTGTGTTAACAAAAATTGAGAAATCGATTAGTCGGATGATGTAAGAATTTACATAAAGTCTGCCGAGCTAAAGAATCCCGTAACAATTGTAAATTACATTTTGAAACCGGCCACTTCACTGTACATATCATATTTAACTATATACAGACGCGTACAATTAGACATCACGAATTACGAAGTAAACGGTCGAATATAAAACGTAGATCGCTGAAACATTCCACTGAAACTCGAACAGCCCCGCCTTCCGTGACTATTTGCAGTTGATTTGTTCGCAGTTCGTCGATGCACGTTCCTTCGATACGCAAGAACGCGCATCGTCCCGCTGCTTGCTGCTCAAGTCGAAAACTGTTGATCGGGTCGCTGGTCGTTTATCGCTACGGTGACAGGGTGTCGATTATTAGACGATATCGAAGCTGCGCGAAATGTCGCCCTATTAATTACCACGATTAATGCGATTATCGCGAGTTCCGTCGGCGAAACTTTGGCCACGTGAAAATAACGTTAATCGTTCGCCGCGTCGTTATTACGTGCTTTTGATCCGTTTCAACGCGCGCCATTGATATTCACAGACGCGTACAAATGTGGCCGAAAAAAGGAAGCAACGAGAGGCAAAAGGAAGAAAAAGAAGAGGAAGAGGAAAGCGAGATATTGGTAGCGGAATCGCGTCGCATCGACGTATGTCTATTGTAATGATCTGGCCGTTCGTTATCGTCATTTTATTTCCCCATAATTGCAGACGCGCGTGCACACCGGTCTCGTAATTAAACCAGGTATTATTTCCCAAACAGCGCAAAGCACATGTTCCATAAATTTCTGCGTATGCCGGCAAAGGTGCGAGTTCGTCGCTCCGCCGCGATAATTAATCACGCCCACGCCCATGTATCTGGCCGCAGTAATTAACTTTTGTCGGGCGAGAACGCCGGAGGAGGGAGGGCGAGGCACCTCCTCCCTCCTCGTCCCCATCGGCGTACGAAAGTCAGAATCTGGCAACGCTGATTACCAACTTCATTAATTCGATACACACGGAATAGTGTGGTGCGCGTGGCCGCGTTACAATTCCGTTGCCGGGCGCCGATACGCGCGCTTTTATTCCACCCCGCAGCGAGTTAATGGAATTAATTAGCCGAATGGTAAAACGCGGTCAATCCGCAAACAACGATATTACGACGCCTATAGCGGCGCGTAATGCCTTCAGGAACAGAACGAATGGCTTATATCGTTACACTGGCGTTGAGCGAGCGAAGGGTAAACACGCCGCGTCGTCATAACGCGTGTTATCATGCCGTGCATGCCGATGCTCGGTGAAAGTTGCTTTGCTATTTTCAAATCGAAGTTTCGCGAATTCGGATCGCGTCTGAACGTCCGGCGCGCCAGCCAGATCCTTCGCCTCGCTGGCCATCAGCTGATCACGGCTCTTGAAAACGTAAGAATATCATCGACTGTATGGAAATTTGATACGAAAACGTCGGGAGTTGTTCCTTTCGTTTCCGAGCTAACGTTCGCGTGGAAAGAACGCAGGCAAGATTCGTGACAGTTTGCTCGCCTGCGGAGTATTCGATGGCCTTGTTGACTGCCATTGGAATCGTCGAGTGCTTCGAGTCGAACGCCCCTGCGAGACGTCTGCGATATTATGATTTCCTTTATGCGCGCCCCATGAAACGCTGTATGCTACCATACGGATGTCAATGGCACAATAGTAAACTTCGATATAGTGTCTATTCTTCGATTGATATTTAAGAATTGCTGTCTCTTATTTGATTTATATTAGTTTCCTATCTACTGTTTGTTAGCACGTAGTTTCATGAATTTAATTTCCATGTGCGTCCCTTATTACGCGTACTCATACGTCTGCTTTAATAGGTAGATAAATAAATAAATAAATCAATAATGCGTCAGTCTACCTGTAGGAACCGTATTCTTCTCATTCACAGTTCGGTCTCGAATTTTCCATTCAATGCTGCGCAAGCAGAGAAAGTGAAACGGTCAGGTTGCAACCCTGCAGCTAATAGGTCAAGAACACCAGGCGGAATTCCGTGATGGTTATGCTGGCAGACAGACGTCAAACTGCTGGTATGCGCTCGGTATTCGGTTCTATCATCTTTATGCCGTGCTACGATACGTCCATGCGAACCTCCTCCTCCATCCATCTCTCTAGTTCTCTGTCAATTCGATCTTCTATAGGGTGGCTCATACGTAGTTCGTGGAGCAAGCAGCGAAGAAAACACTCTTTCGCACACAGTCGTCCTTCAACCTTCAGGAAGCTTTCGTTAACGTTAATTAAAATTAATGAAAAAAGTATCTTGGATTCTGAGCAGAATATACGTGCACGACGATAAATGACTTGTCAAGTTATGGAGTCCCATACACAGTGGGAAAGCCAATCGATAACAGCCAATTAGCTGCCTCTGACGACTATACTCGTCACGAGAAATTATTATATATATTTTGCGTTATGACGAGTCTACTCTACGTAAAAAAGACAGACAATTACAACAGCCACGCGTACTCTGTGTTTGACGAGTATACTCGTCATCGCTTGCTTCGAGGTTGCCAAAGTGTCCAACGAGGTCGCAAGAGCCAAGGACCAACCCATTAAGGCGTTGACGCAACGTTTCGTTTGCGATATCTTCCCATCGACTTGCGTTCTCGAATTCTATTTTCGAACGACGTAGCTGCAGAAGCTACAGTTGCAAGGTGGCCGCGAGGTTCGTCCACGTTTGGAACAACAGTAGGTTCGTGGCGAACGTGCCCAGCTACGGTATCTCTTCTACTGTCTGTCCACGGTTCACAGCCTCGCAAGTGCACGGCTTACGTACGCGTCATGGAAGCTCAGCTGTCCAGCGGTCAACGTATCGCCATCGTCGTCCTTTGCTCTCGCGTGACCACGAGCCGTTCTCTTTCTGCCCAACAACGGGGTCGTGTCCGTTTGCCTAGCGGGTCTCGCGAGCCGCGGCAGGAACGCGGAAGAACCTTTGGCGTTGGTCTGGTCGCTTCCGCTCGATTTGACACGCGTCCAGTGGCGACCGGCCGCGATTTGCGATTCATCCACGTGGAGCGAAGAAGAACGGCCTTGAGCCACAGATAGGAAGATAGACCGACGTGGAAAGACGGATAGAGCGAGACAGCGAGCATAGGGAACAGGGTCGAGCGATAAAAAGGGTGAAAAGATTGTGTGAGAAGGGTGGAAGGGTGGGAGGAAGCGGAAGAGCAGCACAAGACGCGGAGAAAGAGAAAAAGAGAAGGCGCATCGAGCTGTGATACCTAGCGTAGGGTGAGCCCAGCTTATGTACGAATATGTACGAGCGCACAGTCGCACGGCCCACGTGGAAAATGCGCCAGCCTGCCTATATACGTGTGTATGTACATACACGTACCTGTTGCTTACTCCATTGTTCTGCGTGTTGGTGGTTTTCATGTACGTGTACACGTTCCTCATCTGTCTGCCTCTTTCCCCTCTCTTCGCCGCTGCTTGGCGGCGTGTACTCTCGCAGCTACCGGCCACTCTCGCCAGCCCGGCTCTCTCATCCGCAAGAACCTACGAATGTAAGCAAAGTATATTTATGGAGGAACACGGTGCACGGTTGCTTCATCTCCTACTTGGGCCACGTACTTATGCACGTACACGAGGGCCTGCCACGAGGGAAGACGGCCGGGATCGCCGTTCGTTCGCTCTTCTTCGTGTACACAGAGTAGTCGACCGGATATTTATGTACACGTCGGATAAACGCTTGCGGAATGGGCAGAGGGTAAGACGAAGAGAAGACGCGAGAGCGAGCGAGAAACCAAGCTATGCATCGCGTACAACAGCAGCGCGCTGCGGATGGCCGCTGATCTTGCGGTCCTCGCATTCATGTTCCCTCTGTTCGTTGTATCCTTCTTCAGTTTCCGTTCCTTTGGCCTGGCGGATCTTGCAGTTGCACGAGCCTCGCAGAGAATACAAACCGGAGCCCTTTCTTCGTCGCGGGCCGACCCTCGCGTGTACGGACGGCGTGTTAACGTTTACGCGAGCCCACGAGACCAGAAGTTTCTCCATTCATAACCGCGCAAGTGGATGCCGCAGCAAATGGTCCCTCGACCGCCTTCGGGCTGTTGCTCGTGCACGTACACGTAGAAGCGGCTCGCTTGCTCTCCTCTCTTCCATGGTAAATGTAGGTTACCGCCGGTGACGACTGTGCTCACGCTGCCGTGTTGCTTCGTTGTTTGCGTTCGTTCCCCCCTGCACGCTCGCCGTATGGGTTAGCCGTGTCCGTGGGAAGGCTCCCAAGGTCGCTCGTTGCCTTGTCATTGCTACGGTGATCCCTCTTCCGGCCGTCGCTCGACCCCGCTTTTTCGGTGGAAACGTCAGCTCCAGGATGGGCCTTCTAACTTTGTTCGGTTTGTTTTGATACTATCGACTTCTCGGGACGAACGATCTCGTCTCGCTTTTGCATTTTGCGTCAACGTATCGTAGACACCGCGGTCTACTTCTTCGGGGAAGAAAGAGAACCGAAACTTTCAGGCCGCAAGCACACTTTCTTATTGGGTGCTGAAGGTGTAGCATCATTGTTACTGAAAAAGAAGGAGAAAGTTTATGTCAAATAGCACAACCATCCGACCTGTAACCGATCTACTTTTCTAACGCGAGTTTCTTATTCTGTTTGGCTTTTAAGCTCCAAGTTAATATACATTGGACCATCCGTTGCTTTGAAAAGAACAAGGTCGCTCTGTAACGCAATGTTATTTCCATTTTCCGATATTGCTTTCCATCTTTTTTCACCTCGAATAAAATACTTCGCGTATACGTACGATATACACACGCGCGCGTTCCTACGTTTCTCCTTCTTTCTTTTTTTTTCTTCTTCTTCTTCGTATCTTCTATTAAACATTCTTTTGAAGTTAGGTTATTCAAACTTTGAGTGGTCTGAATTCGAGCAAGCATCGATTTTCCTGTAACTTGGTTGTTTCCTGATATTCTTTCGTAATTGAAATCCATTTTCTGATAAGCAATTTCCAAGCTGCAGAGGAATCAATAGTTGGTCTCTTTAATTCTTTCCGCGTTCGCTCTTTGAAAATGTACATGCTAGTTCGATGGTAGACGACGAGTCGAGGTGAATCGGATCTTTGCCCCTGGCACAAATTGAACTCTTCGCACGGCGCGTGGTACACTGAGATTGCTCTCGTAGAAAAGTCGCGGCTCGTCTTAATGCGACGATTTGCGATTCAACGCTCGCTGATTTCGAGGAGGATGAAAGAAGTTTTCTGGTTGAACTGCTGGCCTTTGTGCGCCCGCTTCTATTGTCAACGTCTACATGGTACTCGGCATTTGCGGCTGAAAAGAAGTACTACTGGGACGAGCACCGTTTGTGTTTGGCCCGGTTAACATTTTGCCACAGCCTGATTTCCCTGAATTATCCGCTCTCCTTCTTTTTCCGCCAGCCGAGTGCGCCCCGATGAAATCTTTATTTCGCTCTATCCGCATTAAAACCATCTTCGTCTCCGTATTTCTCGCAAACCAGACAAAAGTTACCTCCATCTTGGGTACTTTATACGTTTTCTTCTAAATAATACTGAATGGACAACTTCGCAATATTTTGGATATTTTTTAATACCAAGAGCATCGTGTACCGATCTTTTCCAGGATTCCAGCCTTTTCATATGTAGCAGTTATTTGGCAGGTTGGAGTCCGCGATATTTTGCATATTTCTCAATATCAATATCAACATCATGTACCGATTTATTGCAAGCTTCGAGTTATTGGCTTTTACTTCCCGCTGCTATGAGCGTTTTAGATCCGCAATTAGTGCGAAGCGTTCTACCATTTTTCCATATTCACGTTCATCTTAATTCCTCCAAACCTCGTCTCTTCTCATGTCTGAACGAACGACGTGGATTTCGAAGGGTCACAATTCGCAGTATTCCACAGTTTAGTCGGACGGCAGAGAACGTGGCAATGGCATTTCTGGCTGACGAGAAGTCGCGCGAAACGGGCCACGGTATTAGGACCATTGCGTCTACTCTGTACAAGTAGAAGAAAATTGCCGAAGAGAAAAAAAGACTGAAACTTTTCCACGCAGCCGATGTAACAGAATAAATCGAGACAATAGATAGGGAACAGGTGTAGAAATGGCCAGCCTGACAAGTGGCGCCCCGCCACTTAATCCCCGTTGGTCCCTCGGTGCAACCCGCGAACTTTACCATAAGACAGTGGCGTACGTTCCGTCTTTCCTCCTTCCTTGCTTTCACTTCTGGATCGGATCTCGGAGTATTCGCAAAGTGGGTGTTGTCGCTGTTTGTACACACGTACACAGGATCGCTGGTGTACAGAACCGAAGACAGGGCTGGGTGGTGTAAAAGGAAAGTAGGGTGGTAGGTGAGAGACGATGCAGCCAGAGGTGAGCAACAGGTTCCCTAAAGCTCGAATGACACGCTTCGGGGATTTTCGCGAAACGGCTATTTTGCGTCCTGCAACACAGTCCTATACTGGGTGCACGTTGAAACCGTGTCAGATTGGCCCTGTGTCTCGACCATCGCAAGATCGCGTAGCTTCTTCAAAGGAATCTCGCTTTTCCATTCTGTTGGAATATTTCTCGAAAGTTGAGAAAAGCCAGGATCATCGGCTGTTGGCACGTACCTGTCGTTTCTTGCCTGATCATCAGATCACCTGATCATCGTAAACAATTCGCAGCGCTGTTCTTGGACGCGTAAAAATCCGCAAGCGCTGCACCTGTTCATTCTTAAAGCCCATGCGATACCTCGAGCCATTGAAAACGGTAATTCCGCCAACTATTTCGGTGCGGAGCGGCGGCCTCGTAAATCGTAGATCGTGCGGTGTGGCAATAGCCGCAAGGTCAACGGTGCATCCCGATTTCGTGACGGGTAGCGAGCGGGATCGCGTGGGAAGCCGGTGGTCCGCGCGTACGCACACGCCGCGCGTCGGCTCCAAGTTTCGAAAGCACGTGGCCGAATAAGTTTCGCTAGGGCCACGTCGGGGATTATACGTCACGGCACAGCTGAGCCTCTCTCGCATCCACGTGAAATACCGTCACGTTGCTCGGCCGTGTGCGTTTCACACGTACACACACGTACGCGTACGAACACCGGCTCACGTGCTACGTTTCCGTGTGTATCCGCCAAGGGGATGAAGGCAGGGGCGTAGAGATGAATATGTGAATATGTGCCACGTGAGCTAGCGGCCGAACGAAAGCGAAAACGAGGTTGGAGGGCCTCCTCCACCCTCAACCTCCTCCAACCTCATCCTCATCCTCCGCCGTCATCCTTCTTCTCTCTCTCTCTCTTTCTCTCTCGCTCGCTCGCATTGCGAGTTTGCCGCTGCTCGATGTATTGCACACCGATATGCACACAGCCGTGCAGCATTCGGTTCGATGTGTGCGGCATAGATGCGGAGCGAGGTCGAGTCTCGGTTTACTGGCTCACCCTCTCATCGCTCGCCTCCGACTCCTCCTACGTCGGATTTCCTAGTCAATACGTCCGTGACGTGAGTTTCGACAGCTTCGCCTCGCTCTCCGCTCGAAACGAGTCTCTGTCGTTGCGGTATTCCCGGTCCCGTCAGCCGGATCCGGGGCAAACTTGACGATTCGGTTTTCTTCGGGGTGTTAACCTGCCGCTGCGGCTTCAGGGCTGTCCCCTACTCTTTCCCAGCTTCTTGCTTCTTTTTAACGGAACCGTACACTTTTCAACACACCGATCGATCGCCTGTAAAAGGTTGATGAACTACTTGCGTGGAAACAGTAGTCAGCAGCGAGGAGAAAGATTTCAGGTGAAACTAAGGAACAACGTGAATGATTCAATTTTGCCTTTCTGTCGAGTATTGGCAAACGTACGTGTAGCTTCATGAAAAATTTTTATAGTAATTGTTCTATCTAGCATTGTTGCAAGTTAAGACTGTTACATACTGCAACACCGTCAGTCAGAAGTTCTGTTACCTCTGTCAGCAAAATGACGTTCAGTCGTGGGCGATTATTATTCCATGTACTTGGTAGTTGCACGCGTCTGATAAATCGCGATGTGTCGCGGAATGGAAATTGTGTCACATTCGACAATGGATTTCGTGGTCGCGCGCGATTAGTCGCAAGTGGAAAAGAGGCCTTAGGTCGCACCGAACTGTTCTTCTGTTCGATATTCTATTTCGTTTTTCATTAGTTTCGGTCGCTTCTGAAATGGGTTAACTTGGGCAGAAAGGCAGGAAGAGACAGCTGACGACGTTATAAATATTTTTCGATAGCTGTGCGCTTTGTAGTTGGTTATAAAAGCAATTTTTATACGCAAGGCCAACTGCTGTTGTTATTACTGCCACAGTTACTGCTGTAGTAAAACTTCACAGAGGATAACAAACAAACAAAATAAATTTGCTTGTATAGTTCATAATGGCACCACTTTTTCACACCGATATGGGAAATCATTGAACTGTACGTTTGCCGTGTTTGATCGGTCGTTGAGGAGATCTGCGATATGTTTAAAGAGATCCGTAAGATATCTTCTTTCTAATTGTTGTTTATTCTTCTTATATTCCTTGAATTATTTCCTCTGGGATTGGGACCATTACAAGCCCTAAAAGGAAAAAGAAAGGACAATACAAATTCCCATAAATAGAAGCGCCGTCCGTGCCACCACGAAGCTGCAAGTCCATTCCAACGATTTATAGTCCAGCAGCTTCGAATGGTCAAAATCTTTGCCTCCTTCTATACAGAACGATCGTTTCCACGTTCGATCTGCTGCTGTTCCCATACTACGAACCACGCGATAAAAGGAACACGGTCGATCGGCAGATTCGAAGTTGTAAAGGAACATAATGGACGTGGTCGTAGGTCAAGAGCGCAGTCATAATCGGAACGTCGATCTGATCGGCGTTTATCGGTCGGCGGAGTTTTTTAAACGGGCGTATTCACCAGGAAATATGTTGGCCAACAACGTTGCCAAACAAAGCTCCTTCCTTTCTCCACGATACGCCGCGATTACGCGCGCATTCCGCGCATTACCGGAGCACAGGTGGCACGCGCCGATTACGTAAAACACGGCTCGCTGCCGCATCCATAATGTACGAGTCGGCTTCGCCAAAGCACGCCAGGTCTGTCTTGGCCGCGAAAACACGCTGTGTGTTCGAAGCCGTACGATCCTATCGGTTCGATCTCGCTCCGGCTATCGTTCCCTTTGCTCCATCTTCCTCTTCATCTCTCTCTCTCTCTCTTTATCCTTCGCTTCGTGCACGTCCAGCTGGAATAAGGAGCACGAGCAAGGCCGTGGTCGGCGGTACGCCGCGGTCTAAACTTGTCCTGCGATGAAAACTTGGCACGAAACATCCTAGTGACCCCATTGTCTGCTTTGCTCGCAGAGGCAGCACGCCGCGCCTCTCCTTCTTCCAGGCCCCTCCGCCTCCATTAAGCCCGAATTAACAAAGGGTAGATGTACTCGCGTCCACGACCCCTGACCTGCGAGCCTGCCACACCGTTTCCCCACCTCCTGCAGCTTCTCCGTCTCCTCATCTCATCTCCCTCTTGCTCCACGAACACCGACTCCTCCGCCTCTAACCGCCGCCGCTTTATGGCCGTCTCTGTTGCGTACCAGAGGCCATTTGTTTCTAACTGCCAGACAAACACCAACACCCTACGATCCGACCACCGGTCAGAGCAACAGGTCCTTCAGGACGCGATCACACGTTGGCTTCGCTGCCGTCAGCTTCCTACGCGCTAGCAAAGCCTGTGCACCGTACACTGGCCCAAGGATACGGCCTCCGGTGTTGGCTCAGAGGATTCAGGACGCGGACGAGTGCAGCCGCAGACGAGACGCGGCTCGAGGATGTGGAAATCGCGCGCGAATTGTTTGCCGAGGATGGCGAGGAGTGTGAGAGGGTTCGAGCAGCTACGAGATTTGGTACACCGACAGGTTCCCACTGTGTGCGCTTCTGTATTTCATACGAGGAAGAGGAGGAAAGTAGGAAACAGTTACCACATACCTAACGTCGTTTTATGAAACGTGTGATGTATATGACAATACATCTAATGATAGTCTAATAACATTTCTCCGAAATTAATTCGATGAACATTCGATAAATCTCATTCGATAGAAATTTACGTATTAAATATACAATCGAAGAAGCGTGGCGATACCGTCAACTAGGATTTGAAGTACGTCGTTCCGCGAAGAATATTTCCATCGTTAGCCAGTCAAATGAAAAAGTTGCATGGAAGGCAGCGTTTGAAAAAATTGATCGACGAGTTTGATTTTCCATTTTTTCCCGTGTCCGCACACAGGCAGAAGGCGCGAGTTGGTGAGTTGGTGGAACTCGTTAACGAAATCCTGAAGGCAATCAATCCATCGCGTTCGGAACGCACGCGACCGGAAATAAATGGTCGGATCACGAGCCATGTCGTTCGACACAGTCGCCACGGAGTACATTTTTCTCCCCCTTTTTTTTCCAAACTGGGTCAACGTGTGACACGGTATGGAAACTATAATAAATCTTGCTGGTGGGTGGCGTGGGACTTGACCTTGCCACTTGAACTTGTCCCCTTTCCCGACAGCGTAGTTTCGACCGCCATATAACTTCGCCAGTCATTCTTCTTCCCCTGTTGGATCGCCGTAACTTGAATCATAAACTTCCGAGAAATAAAGGATTCGCGGAAACTGCCGTCGGATTCTGCGACGTACGAGCTTCCGGGGCATTTACCTCTGTCTGGCCGGCTCTCCTTCCATTGTTGCTGAACGTCGATTGTCCCTGTTCCTTCGCCAACCGCTGTCTCTCGAATATCCGCACCGGCGTTGCGTAAAATACAGGCGTTTCGTACAATGCCTGGCAAATCTGTACAACGTTTAACTGTTCACGCGTTTATCACGAAAAAGCGAGCGAAATATTCGACGTACTGTACGACGATGCTAACGAGTTATCATTAGAAATGTAGCACTTGGGATTACAACGTTGCGTATCGTTGGAGCAAACGCGAGAACACTTTTCGCAGGAAATTTTCAAATAGACGAGCATCGACAGTGGTAGGCCAAGTATGATCAGCAAACCGGCAACAATAGACCGTTTAAGCGTTGCAAATATTTTAGTTGCCTCTCGTAATTATTTAGCCACGCATCGGCGCAACATAACTCCCTACGCAGCATCCTGCATGCTCGCAAATATTGACATTAAAATTCCATTGGCCGAATCGCGGGACAGGAAGCACCGACGAAACGTTCGACCGAATAGTAATAATGGAAAAGGGCTGCTGTAATACGGAGCCAGCTTCGCTATATTTACGCCAATTTCAGTAGACCAGCGAAAACTCGTGGAAGAATTTTCCTTCCGTCCAACTGTCGCGTAATAAACAATTATGAGTATTAAATAATGGACAGTATCGAATATAGCGTTGTAATTATGGTAAATCTATGCAGGATATTTCTGCCGCGTAAACAAATTGTCGGCGACTGCAGGTTTCGGCAAACTGGAAAGGACGCGCTGCTGAAGAAAAAGATTTTTGTTCAAACTTCAAGATTAATGTTATAATAAGCACGGAGAATGATATACAGGACACTTAGGATCATAACCATCAACCATCTGCAACTGTATCGTATGTGCTTTTTACAACGTATGACTCTCCATGACTTCTCTGCTGATTGAGTTGGCAGGTCAGTTCGACTGTCCTTGCCTTTGACCGATTACGCTGTATGCAACAGGACCAGCTCGAAATCCATCGAAATGGAACCACATTTTTGAAACATGAAAATACAAGTTCGTACAGACCAGGTTCCTGCGATTTCTACCTCTGCCGCGAGCGTTCCGTTTGTGGAATCTCGTCAGACAGTGGAAGGCCTATCGATTCGCGTGCGCTCGCAGGACGACGGGACACAGGATGGGCAAAGGTCGTTTCACGTTGCGGCGATAAAAAGACAAGGCGAGAGCTTCGGTCGGCGATCCGTTTGGCGACGAAACAAGCGCGGAGCGACGTTGGTAACGGCGCGAGGCTGCGAAATAAATGGAGGGAATGGCAGCGTAAAACGTCGATAAGCCGAGAAGATGAAAGGGCGAGAACGAAGCCCGTAACTGGCGGTACATGTGGGCCAACAGTTTGTCGAGGTGACGTCGCTACGATATGGGGGCAGGTCAGTGATATCCAAGCGGAGTTTAAACGGTTGTTCGCCTGGCTACAAACTCTCGATGGCCAGTGAAGGCTCTCGAACTGCTCTCAAGCACGCTGCAACAAAACAAACCTGTCGACTTCGTTCCACTGGCTGCCCCTTCGAGCTCTCCTTACCGCCCTTCCCTCGTCAAATAATAACGCTATCGATTCGCTTTTCTACCTGCTCCTTCCAGACACAAACGTGCGCTGTTTTACGTGTTTCGTCCACGTGTCTTATTTGCTGGCTCGCTCCTTAAGTTTGCTGTTATTTTCTTACAAAACGAAGGGAACCTTTGCAACAGCCTGGAAGATTATTACGCCAACGTTTCTCCTTTTCCACGAGATTCTTTCACCAAAGTGTGGTGCATGGCGTCTCGTGTTCGCAGCGCGTGATTCGAGCAGCCGTAAGTCCAAGGACGGTTCATCCCCGTTGCTAGCTGGTAGTTATTATGCGTGGGGCGAGTTTCAAAGACCGTGATCGTAACCTAACAATCAGGGCTCCGGGTAGTTAGTGGGGCTATTAGCCGACGTCGCTGTGCCGCCCAGTAATCAACGCCTGGGCCGCGTGCTCCTGGTGAACGATAGAGCAAGAGTGAAACAGAGAGGGACGAGGAGGCAAAGAGGAGAGGCAGGACGCCGTTGCACGCGCTTTGAGCCACTGAAACACCGTAACGGCACAATTATCGTTAATCGGCGAATCGTAACAGGGCGTTAGGTAGGCGGCTGTCGCACGATGGAGAGCGCGACGATAGCAATGCGTGGAAGCAACAGGGATACCTTCATCGACTTGGCGATCATCTGAAAAAGCTGCTACGCTTCAAACAATTTGCTCGCCGTGTCGCGATTTAACGGCCATTTTATGCTATCTCGTGTATCTTTATGGGTCGTTTGGTTCAACGTTTGGCTTGTTAATCCTGTACTTTGTCCATGTTACGCGCTATTATATAGAGTGCCGTGAATAATTACCAACTTATCGAGGACGTTCTTTTACGTTCGTAGCGATGTTGCAACGAACATTCAGGAAATCGTTTACACCACTGAAGCAAAATCGAAGAAGCAGGGATTTTCTGCTTCTTCGAACTTTCGAAGGAAATAAATCTTCTGTTAAAGTTGTGCCTTTCGTCGTGGAAAAATATAAACTCGGCTGTTAATTTTCTCGCTCGTTCATCCTACGTTTGATAATGTCCAAGCCACCGAGTTGAGACTCGGTGGAGTCGTCGCGCGTGTAGCGAGAAGATCTTCGTTATTCGAGTTAGGACGACGATTATGTCGATCCTTGTGACGCCAATAATGAATTTATCGTTTCCTCCATGTACATAAATGGTCGCGCAAGTTCCTGCAAATTACGCGCCGTTCTCCTGCAAATCTCTCTTCTAACGTTTCTAACGTTCGCAGTAATTTTTCCCTGCCAAGTGCATATTATTTCAATCAAATGTTGTATATTAACGATCCTTAAATCGCGTCGGAATTTCAGACAACAAACGAAGGAGTAGCATGTTTATGGAATGCTCGATTGTGCTGCATCGTTGCCCCGACTTGGGTTTCCAGCAACGTTATTAGCTCCTCTCGAGAAGAAGGTAAAACCAAGGAAAAAGGCGATATATTGATAGAAATTCGAGCAGAAGCAGCGATCGTGTTTGACTAAGCGCTTCCTTATCTCCTTAGAACTTTCCTAAGTACTCGTACACGATACTCGTTTCAGAGTGCGTGTCTCATTTTTGAATTTCCATCGACGTGTTATCTCGTGGCGAGCAAAGGAATATCGAAATTTATTTATTTATTTATTTATTCGTACATCGTTCTTTCGCCTTTGTCGATCGTGTTAGAATTTAATCTTAAAGTTAAGATAAATAATCTGTGGAAGACACGATGCGTATGCTGAAATAATATTAGGTGATATTTATTAAACAGGATTACAGAACCAAATGTATTTAAAATATAAGTGAGTGATATGGTATAATTAACAAAGTGTGCAGATAAAGAATTTATGGATTGTCGACAGTTGGCCAGTTACCCTCAGACTGACTGTAGGTAGTGACCCATGCTCCCTTAATGATTTTGACCTTTCAAAGAGTATCACCTGTGTAAATGTCCTGTTCAAATGCCTGTGTAGGTGTCTGTATAAGATTATTTGTGTGTAATATCGTTGTATTCCAACAGATGGTACTTTTACCTCGCAACAGCAGTGCGAAAGCTGATGCTTGTCATTTCCTCTCAGCGCATTCGCAATGCAATTTTGACACATTCCTTTCTCCACCGAAAAATCTCTCGAAGATTTGTCACGTTTACATCTAATTGCTTCGTTCCTGACGAACGATCGTTTTACGATGTCTTCTCGACTCGACTTTCACGATATTCACACAACGGCATAGTAAAACAGCGTCGTGTACAGTATTTCGCGTAACATTTCAATGAACAAAGCGCGTAAATTAAAATAAATCGATTAATTCATCTACGCCCGATGGTTTACCTCAACGAACTGCAATATCATGTAAATTACATTAACGTGGAATCCAACAGAGCCCCTCGATTCACCGGCAATTATAATTTCCATTGTGTCGTCGTTATTTATTCTAATGTATGGAAACGATTTTCCAACATTAAGCTTAGAGTCTCCGGCGAGAAACTCTGCTCGCTCCGTTTCAATCACCAGCTGCGTTCCTTTGTGCCTCGTACTTTTTAACAAACAACTTCGTTTTTCGATAAACTGCTTTGTTCAGGAAGTTCGCGGGGAACTTTGTAATTGTCACGCGTGCCTTGTAGTTCGTCTTTACCTACGTTGGTTTCTCGCCGCGACTGACTGGAAATCGCGCAAGCACGTAATTTTTGTTTCCACGTAAATTTGAAATTCCATGTCAGCTCGAGTACCCGACGATATTGAGACATTTGGAAAGAGCGCAGTCGACTCTTGAGGTTTGACTTTTGAGAGGAAACGAAGGATGAGATCGAAGAACGTAAGTGGAACAGAGGTTGTAGCCAACGATAATAAACAGAAATTGCACGCCATACAAATTTCTCTGGACCATTTTCGAATCTTCTTAAAAATTTGCTGCTGTCTCTTTTTGGAGCAAAGCAAGGAGGAAATGCCAGAACGAAGTTTAGAGTTGCAGCAGAGTATCAAAATACGGAGCATCGATCATTGCTGTTCTACGGACGTTTCTGGTCACAAATTTTACCGAAATGCTCAAGTGGAAAGTTGCATAGGTCAAATTGCTTTTAATAAAAATTACGCTTCGTGTGTTTATTAATCGATAATTCGCTCAACTTCACTTCACTTCAGACTTACAGCGAAGAAATGTAAGAGGATGTTCTCTATCTTATCGCAATGCGACGATTGCGATGATTTTTGCCAAAAAAGCAATCGTACGACGCACCTGTGCAAACACTTACAATCGTCGATAGCAGCTTCACCTTTTTATACATCGAATTACTTAATTAACTGACTAAGATAGGCGAAAGTACAGAAAATACTATCTCTCACAATGTTTCGTTTACTGACACGAGCTTTCATCATTTTTGTTCTACGTGATATCTTGCATGGACGATGATTCTCTATAGAATCTACTAGTCGCAAATCATTCTGAACGACCCTGTGTAATTAGATAGGAAAATTGCAACGATCGTATCACAGTACCTGACAGAGCCACTCTACGGAGGAAAGGAAAAAATATTCCTTCGAGTTCTTTCAATAAACGAAAGTGTCTATGAAGTGGGAAAAAAGGTCGGCTTGTAGAAGTCATTTATCGGTTGAATTTAAAATGAAAGTGCCTTCACGAGTGACTTCTTTTTTCCCATAAATACACCTGCACTTCTTATTTATTTTTCTCCTCCTTTAGCAGGTCGACGATAATCCTTTAAGACCATAATCTTGTGTGTGACGTGTAATTTAAAAGCAACGATACACCACACGATCCACGGGAAATTAAACGAACGGGATTGGTTTACTCGAATCACTGTAACTTTCAACATCTGCGAATTCGACCTTGAACTCTGCTCTATTGTACGAGACAACTTTCTGTAGTTCGATGTATAGAAAAATAGGAAATTCTGCCAGAAAAACTACGGAGCTGTTAGTGCAAACGATTTACTTAATCTCGTAATTTTGAGCTGATGTAATGGCTTTTTGTATAAGAGGTGCAATAAAACGATAGGAAACTTCTGATCGTGCAATGTTCAGGTCTAATTAATTAATTGCTTGATCGATGGAAAGTTTGATTAACCAACTGGTCTGGCGACTATTTACACTGTCGTAGTGTCGGTTGAAAAATTTCCAAGCAGCTCGAACAATGACAAATTTCGATTAAGACTTTGCTGTGTTTATCGCGCCACCAACAATTTGAATAATTTGCTGTCAAAGCTGGACTGATTTAAGAATCGTACGTAACCAAATTCTGCAAAAGATGAGGTAAATTTGCTTAGAAGGAAAGAAGCCTACGGTGGCCTACACGAGCGGAACAGGTATCTGGTCTATCTTATCGCAAGCTGGAAGAAACCAGCTAACCCGATCCTCGTCTACTCTCAACTGTCGGCAGGTCGCGTGTAATCTGGCGCGCGATAATTACACACGCGAATTTCACTTTCGACCTGCGATACCGATCAGCGATTTGCTCGCATGCAGGTGCTCTGGACGTGCCTGCTCTCTATCTTATCGCTTTACAACAATGTCACCCGTACCTTCTCTCTCAGCTACCTGTTTCCATCTTCCTTCGTAGTGGTTCTTTATCCTTGGGCTGCTTACGACGACGCTGCACACCGTCCAAGTAGCGAAAGAGCGAGAGAACGTGCAAAGAGAGAAAAAGAGAGAGACAGAGGGAAAGGGCGGCGTACTACGCGCGTACTCTCGAAACGATGTGACTGGGCGTTAGGTCGTGTCCGTGCAGACCTCACACCTACCAAAGTTCCGTAGTCATGAATGAACTTCCTTGTGTGGAACCGTTTATGCTTTCCCTTCCTGCCTCCGTCTCTCGTCGTTCGTTTCACACGTGTACGTATACACGGGCTGCGTGTGCGTGAGACCATTGTGTGTCTGCCTGTGCAACTCTCTCGCTCGCTCCTCTCTCTGTGTATGTGTGTAAGCGCGGTGCACGTCCTCCCGTGGGGGTTAAACGGCTTCCCAACGTGGTCAATAGTTTCCCGATCCCTCCCTTTCCATCCCCTTGCCCCCCGCACAACCATCCGCCCGTCCACCCCATCCCGCTCGTTTCCCTTTAGTCGTCGGGCTGCCTCTGGCGCCGCGACGTTTCCTCTCAGCCACTTTATATCACGCGCCCTCCCAAAGAACAGAGAGAGAGAGAGGGAGAGAGAGCAGAGAGGCAGGTGCACGCCGGAGACGTGCAACACGTCCACTGTGTACACCGTCGTCCGACCCTCTTTTCCCTTTCGTCCTCCTTCGTCCTGCTCTTCCTGTTCCGCGCTGTCTTGTGCTCTTACATCCTCGCTGTCCTTCTTCTTCCTCTTCCTCGGGTTTCTCTCGTCTTCCCCTCTTTCTTTGGACCTTTCGATCCGGTCGCCGTGCTTTGCCTCACGCCACCGACCGGTCTAATCCGAAGATCGATCTCCGCAGCTCGAGCCACGTGCCAGTTGTCTTTTCAGGACACTGTCCTCTCGTCAGCTGGCCAAATCTCAGCGACTTCGATCTTCTAGGCTGGTCCTTCGACTGGCAGCTTCTGTTTGGTTCGAAGAGATCGTCAGGATGGAAGGTGGATCGGTTGAACATGGGTCAGTAGGAATGCGAGTACACCACGTGGTGGATACCTTTTTTAGGGAATTCGTAGCACGAAGGGAGATTCCCTTCGTTCAGTTGGGAAATTGCGGGTGAATGTTACTTGGCCAACAGCTTGGAGTCTGCGTGCGTCTCGTGGAACAAGTTTCGTCGAGTTACGGCGACGTGGAGTAGGCGGACGTGTGACATCTCGGCGAATGAAAGATGCAACTTAAGCCTCGAAGACTGCGATTATCGTGATCCTGTAAGCTCTATGAGCGCGGCAAACTCACAGCTTCCCAGATGCGAAGAAAAGTATATTGGCACGCGCGTACAGGTGACTGGGTACACACACTTGCGCACAGGATTGTACACCCTCGTGCAGGTAGACGTAGGTAGCTTAATGAGCTATACTACACGTATAGAGGTGGCATCGAACCTAGCACTAGGTTCAAGTCTATCATCCGAGGAACATCCTGAGAAATACAAATTCGTTTCGTTAAAGACTGTCAGCTATGCGGAAAAATCAAGTAAAAAAGTATACGCAGCGGGGAAACTCGGAGAGAAAAGAGGATGAAGATCGACGTTCCACGCGTTTCAAAATTAAACAGAGAGGTATTTGCTGTCGATTAGTGAAATATTTGAAATTTGTTCGTTGACGAGTCGTTATGCGAATCGTTTCACTGGCCCAACTCTCACGAGACACCGTTACGACCATAAATCAACCGACGGCGGTAAAAATATCGACCTGGAGGGCGTGCAAAGTGATTGCGCTGGTATTATGGACGATCAAGCAGCCGTAACATCGGTACGACCCAGGGTGCTCGACCACGTGGCGAATTACACAGATTCTCCCACGCCACGCGGCTGCTCGTCCTTCACCTCCCTCTCTTTATCGCGTTCTCACCCTTTCTACCCTCTCTTTCCCTTTAATCTATCCAACCTTTAGTCTCCTTTCCGCCAACATCGCTTTGTCACGTACATGTGCTCGATCAGCTCTGCTCGTTCTCTTTTCTTTCTTCCTTTTGGTTCGCTGTGTATAGTCGATGAAACGAACACGATGTCGGCCAATGAGCGGTAAAATTAGCCTGACATTTCAATGTACGTGACGTTCGAATTTGCCGAGTAAATCTGTCGACACGCAGAAGCCAGGGAAGCGGTGTTTTGTTAGTTTTTTCTGCCACGTTTACAAGATGAAATTGTTTATCGTCTTTTAGATAACCTTTGCGCTATCAGAATGTGTACACGCGTGCATATCGAAGCGCGCCGGGGAATATCGTGCAATTTAAAATTGGTTTCTTAAGAATAACAAGATTTTATTTCCATATATTCTTCATATTATTCTTTGTAAAACGGTCCTGTACGTATAAGCTTCGTAGTTTGCTGTAAAAATTACGCTGCTGTCCTAATTTGACTTGAAACTGCGACAGTTTGAAGCAAATAATTATGTGACACATTCAGACCTCGATATTCCACCAGTGGGAAGCTACTCGCAGCTTTGAAAGTCTTCTTATAATCTTGCTACGCAGGGGTATCGCGTCTGAATCGCGCCAGGAAATAGCTGTCCGTCACAGAGCTGTCCTTTAATCTTGACGCGGTTTCGTTGCCCGCTGCATAATTCTACTAATATCAACACCATCGACGCTCTCACGAAACGTCGTCATAGCGCAGCGAAGGGTCCGGTTCACGACCTTGCCGTATTTTTCCTACCGACTGTACCACGTTCTGCTATCACGGTGACAGGAACACGAACAGAAAGCAGTTGCACAAAAGGTGCCATTCCCCTGCAACCATCTCCGCCAGCCGTTCATTGGCTCGTGAATGGCTTCGAACTATGTACTATTAGGCCATCAGCCACGACACAGCCAGTCGTTTTCCGTGTGTGCACCGTATACCGTAACAGGGCAAAGGAGAAAACGAGACGGCGTAAACGGCGGGACAGAGACGAACGATCGGGGAACCAGGCAAGAATGAATGGCATACGCCGCGTTAATAGCTTGTTCTCGCTTCAGGGTTGCGCGAGGTCAGTTCGCTTTTAACCGGCTCGATGCCCCGTTATAACTCGCACGACCGTCACCTGTCTTCTTTTTGGCCAGGCTGATACGTTAGAGGGATTTCGAGCGTGAACGCAACTTGCCGGGCTAAATTGATGACTGAATGGCTGGCTGAATGGGCCGGCCAAGGATTACGCTCGATCTACCGGCTATTTGGCAGTGCTTTATCTCGTGGCCGCTGGATACGCGGTCGTTTTCTATTTGGAGAGACTCCTTTTGCCTTTGTTGTATGCGTGATTCTTCGCAGTTAGCTCGTTCCTGACGAATTACGTGCTGGACCTATTGTTTTACGTGGACTCCCAACCACCAGACCCACGCTCAGACAGGGAATTAGTTTCATTATCACGTTTGCTTGAACAATCGAAGAGTCGGCAGAGTTGGAACGAAACGTTTAACGCGAAGGAGCTGCAGTTACTAACAACTATGAAATTGCGAGGGATCTTACGAAACCGCTCGTTATCTTTAGGTGAAATTTTCTTGGAACGCGACAGTACCTTCGAGGACGAGATTGGTCTTTGAATAAAACGAGCTCAACTTAAAGCAATTTAACTTGCCCGACTTCCAACCTTCTTCGCTGTACCAATTTTTTCTCTATGTTCCCATCATCGATCTCAAACTTCCCTCCAACCTATCTATACCATTCTCTAACGAATTTTATACACTGACCATTTTCGAAACTTTTCAGGTTCCTTTGGGCAATCCTTGAAACTCCGGGGCACTTCACCGACAGCCCACGAGCGAGCAGCGACAACCTGCGACTATGCGACATCAGGTACGATTTTTATTCTCTTTATATTCTCGTGGTTGTAATTAGGTGTGCGGATATTTGCGTATAATTCAAAGACACACAAAGTAACACACGCAAAGCGTACCAATATTTGTCGATTATAACATCCAATGGTTAAAGCAAATTTCCGCGCGGGTTCTGCTCTTTTAATCGCGTGAATGGGAATATTAATCCGCGTAAATATTTGTCCAGCCACGACACAAGAAGTTTGATTCGACTTTTTGCTTCTCGAATGCATCGCTGTGTAGGACACCGAAAGGAAAAATATACCTGCGTTACTCTGACTTCCGCCTTCATTCTCCACGTGTATAATAATAATGATTTTAAATAAATAATGGCACGCGTGAATGATAATTGACGTGTCCTGAGTACAAACTTTTAAAAAGTGGCTGGCGCCACAATTACAATCGGATGCAGTTTTCACACCGGCAAGGTAACAAATTTTGAAATTCGACTCACCACGTTCTTCCTCTGCAATCTTCCCTCAAAAGAAAAAAAGAAAAAGAAGAAAAAGAAAGGAACTCTTCATTTCCAATAACATGGGAGCGTCCCAACAGTCATAAATATCTATCTCTCCACCTCTGTCGCTCGCACAGAGTTGCGCGGACGAAGCGGCACAAAGCAAACGGGAATGTGATTTTTCTTGCCGGAAACCGCGCTCGACCGCCTCATCAGCAGGGAAACCACGCGTCTGCGGCGGCACGCGGCCGAGTTAATAGCCCTGCTTCAGGGTTGCCTCAGGTTAGTTGACGTTTACATAAATAGTCGGGACCGTGGCTCGTGCCGCTGTAAAAGAGAACGGTTCGACGGTGTCGTGCCTGCGGGGGAGGAAAGCGGCACGTTGACGTGTACACACGCACAGGCTACCAACACGGATCCCATTAGAGCGAGATGGAATAATGAAAAGCAGGAAGAAGGAAGAGGGTCGCCAGTAACACGCTAAAGAGTAACGCAGAGAGACAAAGAGAGAGAGAGAGAGACAGAGACAGAGAGACGAAGGAAACGGAAGGAGGCTTGGTCGCAACCGTGGCGGCAGTTGGTGACAGGTTATTAGTCTGTCGTAAGTCTGGCCGCGGTGAATGAGAATAATAGCTTAGGTGTGACATTGCCCCAGTGCCTAGACTCGTGCCAGGCGGTTTCCGTCTCTTTCTGTTCCGCCAACACGGTACCTCTTCGTCCACCTTCAGACTCCCTTTTGCTTCACCACGTGGCCCCGTCCTTCTTCGTTCCGCGACGCTTGTGTTCGTGCTCCATCCGCTTGGCCGGCTGAAGCCAGGCATTATTGTCGTAATCTAGGTCTAGGCTTGCTCTCAGCAGGTGTCATGTGCCTATTGTTCCTCAATGAAAATCTCGGCCCCTCGGTCACGCCATCGGAAACCAGACGCGCGTGGTGCTCGTTCCTTGGCTGGTGAACACCGGCACGCGCCACTTCACAGAGACAGAGAAAGGTACGCCGCGGGACAAAACCTTCGCAGCGGCCGCGATTTGCGCACGGATTCTTCTACCGTCTATTTAGCCGCCGCGCTGGAACGTGCTCGCGCACACACAGAACACGTGGAACGCTCACCTGGCCGTAAGCAAGTCTACTTTTACCTTCGCGTGTGCCTGCGAAGAGAGCAGCGACGCTGAGGTCGAGACAGCGTGCGTGCCGCCTGTCAAGCTTATCACGAGACGAGGGAAATTGAGTTGCCTGTTCCTAATCTACGGATTGGGAACGTAGGAACGATCGGAGGAAGGTTTGGAGGTTTCAAAAGGTGGACGGTCTTCTCGAAGCTTTGGGTCTGTGACGGTTGGACCGTTTCGCTCACTCGGTAAGCTTTGTGGCTGTTTCTGGTACTTGTATCTTGGGTCGAGAATACAGCTACGTGATACAAACAAACTATAAAATAGGTGCACGATGGAGATTATTCGTTGAAAAGTGATCCGTAGATCCGAAGCACCTAGGTGAGCCGAGGAAACGTTACGAGATTTGGAACGAGCACGTGGTAGCTGAACGTAGCTTACGATACACCTGTTCTGATACTATATAGCAACCAGCCTGAGCCATAAAAATGAACTTAACACGAAGATAACTCTACCTTACTCCACACACTGACGTGTTTCCATCATATCCATGAAAATTCCAAGAACCAACTTTTCTACGTTTCGAAAACGTTCGAAAACGCTCGACTAGCCCAGACAGAAGAACGCCAGCTAGGCAGGAAAGGCAGCAGAGCTGATCAGGCGAGATCCAAACGAACTCTAACGTGTCGTTTCTGTGAGGCCGCGTGGGTAGCGCTTGTAATGAGAGCGCGAGATTTACGATCGTAATCAAACGTGACAGATAGCGCGTCAAAGAAAACAGGTCTGGTCGTTAGCTATGTGTCCCGTGCTTCTCTCCATCAGGTCTGGCTTCCTCTCGTCTGACTCCGAATCCACCTACTCCCCGTCCTCTCTCTTCATCTCCCTTTGCCTGTCTCTCTTTATCTTTCTTCTCGTACACGGATCGACCCTAGAAAGAACTGGCACGCGCCCAACCGCTCGTGCATTAAACAGAAGCCTTTCGCCTCTCTGTGGCGGGGAACAGGGCCGTGTGTAAGTATGTATTACACGGATGTATCGCACGAAGCTGTAGAGCGAGGCCACCGTATAAGCTAAACAAATCCACGAACGCCGCGGCCGCCTGCGACGTCGTCCGTGTGCCGTTTCGTCCATGTTGGTGACACACGTCGCCGGTGTATTGACATTGGTTAACGGCGGCCTGTCCCGTTGACATTGGCGGCGACGGTGGTTTGTCGGTCGGGTTCAGGTTCACGGAAGCCATTCACGCTTCGCACGCCGGCATAAAGAAGCGCCTGTGGCGCCTACGGCCGATAAACTGGGTTGCCGCCGCATTCAGAAGGGGATTTACGCGAGCTTTCGCGTTCCAACGTGGCGCAAGAGAGAGGGACGGAGGAGCTCGGGCAAAACGAGGTTCGTTCGCATCGCTTCGTTTTGTTCCTCTTCGGAGCAGGCGGCTTTCGTCGAGCGGATCGAGGCTTTACGATGTTTCGAGCCAGGGCAATCGGGTGTTTTAAATTTGTAAGTTTCACGGTGAGCATCGCGTGTCGCGTTCGTGGCTCTTCGAGTTCCCAATGTGCTTTTGATAGCGTGCTTTCTCGTTTCTGAAACGTCGCTTTCTTGGCTCTCACTCGGAGAATATTCCTTCTACTTCGCATGTTTTTCCTTTCACATTCTTTTTATATATTTTGTTGTATGGGGCAACAGTTTCGTCGCTTCTTCGTTATCAGATAAACGAAAGTCATTGAAAGGTGTAATTCGGAATCGTGCGAATCTTAAATTAACTTGGCGCGGTTTAGCGAATGCTCGGTGTTGCGCTCCATCCTTTTTCCAATATTATTATTTCTATCTCATTCGCAACTAACACACTGCACAACTGGAAAGTAAGAAACAATTGCTCGTCCTAATAAATTCGTCTCTGAAGAGGGTTACTCGCGTGTCTAACGACGGTTAGTAAGGATCAACGAGATGTGTTTTCATCCTCCTTGAATCCCGTGTAGATTTAATTCATTTGCAAGAGAAACGAAAGAACACGCCCCTGTTAAAAGTATCCCTCGTTCGTCTCGGTCAGTAGGTCAAATCGCTGGGTCTTGGCCCTGCGTCAAATCACCACGCACCATCTCGACCTCCTACCATCTACGGGCAAAGTGCAGAAAAACAGCCTGCCCGGTGCAGCGGACAGATTAATTAGCAGGTTGATCTTCGTCGGACAGGCTAATCCCCTATCACGGGAGTCGTAGGGGACGAGAAATAGAAAGGGAAAACGGGCGGCAGAGAGCGTGCGTGGTCGATATAGCCGGCTCGCTAGTTGAGAAACTGCACCAATTGCACGAGTTTCAGCTCGTTAATGAAGTGGCTGGCGTCAGTAACGACGTACGCTCGGCTGCCACGGCCCGTAATGACGCGGCTCTCGTACAACTAGCGTTTTCTCTGTAGTGGTTTGCAAAGGGTGCTCGCTTGTGTTGGTGTGGCACGTCGGCTGGGTCAGGTTCACAGCAGCTATTAACGCTTCACACGCTGGCGTAAAGAAGCGCCAGGCGCCTACAGGCGATAAAGTAAGGTAGAGAGGAAGATGCCGGGGATGAGGCGAGGAGGCGCCGCCACTCATCGGCTGCGAGGCGAGGAACGCGAGGGGTTGGTTCGCTACGGCGTCGTATCAGTGTACAGACGCGCAAGGACGAAGAGCGGCAGAGGGCAGCGGGAATTTCAGGGTCGTAGGGAGATAATGCCTCTCTTAGAGCGTTCGTGAATGGAACGGATCGTTTCCCGCTACTACGACCTTTCCTCGCGTGGTCCTACGGCGAAGGGTCAATGGCCCTGTTTAAAGGCGACTGCCACGATCGTTCTACTACATCACCAGGCGTGATCGTTTTGCGAAGGATCAGCTGCGATAACCGATCCATTCTCTCTCTCTCTCTCTGTCTCTCTCTCTGGGATTTTCTTTGTGCGCTTGTGCAGCTTGAATGGTCGGTGAAGTTTTACGAGCGTTTTAAGATCGACTTTATGTCTAGCGAAGGGTTGGGAATCATTTGTGTAACTCAACGTGCTTGTTGAATCGACTGCGTGAATTTCAGCGGTTGCGGTTTAGTTTTGTGCTTGCAGGTATCACGTTATGGTGTTGCGGTAACGTTTAGCATCCCAGTCATTGCAACTGCTCGAATCCTAACGCAATTCAATTTCTTCCTAGACGTACGTCGAATTGTACTCGTCGTTCTGTGGTTCAGTTCTCTGTAGGGGACTGTTAGGGTCGTCAATTAGAATTTGCATCTTGACAATCTTCTTTGCAGAATCAATTTTCACTCCTCCGCCAGAAATAGGTCGCTGAGATTACGTTCATCTATCGATCGATCATGTAGCTGCCTCTTCAAAAACTGCGATCGTGGACGCTCTCATATATATCGATAAGACGAATATAAGAGCAATTAAACGGATCGTTGTATAACGTCATTAACTTATACATTGATCGATATCGTTAACCTAATTAACCTGGTTAAATAACTGTATTATATTTAATCAACCATCTCGTAGTTTCTTTCTCTTCAGAAGGATAACGCCTCGCCTCACTGACGATAACTAGCGTCATTAACTCGAACATTGTCAACAGTTTTCATGGGATATTCGACTCGAACGACATTTATCCATCCATCTCGTAGCTGCCTCTTTTTAAAGGGACGACGTTCCTTCGGCGCGATAAAAATACAAATCCATCGGGTCGTTGATCACAGCATTCCCGCTTTCTCGCTGACAATGTTACCATTCGCTGGGAAGAGGCCGCGCGCGTAAACACGAGGGTAAGTTTCCGCTAATTTGAAATTCAAGATGCGGCGGCTGCGGGATTCCCTAAAAGAGATGTCAGGCTGGGATATCAGCTGACTGGCGGCGTTGCTAAGATGCACCCATTCATCCCCGCCTGATCCCAGCTTCTCTTTCTTCATTCACACATTCACGGCGGGCCCTCTCGTGTTCGCCCATTGACGTGCCTCTATTCTCTCTCTTCCTCGTTCCCTCCCGGTCTAGCCACCAGGCTTGGCCGTTATGTCGGCCGATTACACCCTCTCTTTCCCTCCTCCCTCGGCATCTTTCTCTCCTAACGTCCTCTTGCGGTAATACCACCACGACTAACGCGCAATCACGACCACCAAGAAGCATGGATATCCAACGAAGCTTCCTCGACTCGCTACCGCCGCGTCATCCCCTTGCCTTCGCCAACACAAATACCCTTTCCCTCTGCTCACCGTCTGGCCACGTTCAGCGACCTCCACGTGCCATCCCTCTGGCTCACCGTCGCTATTTTTCTTCGTCTTTCACCCGCCGCTCTCCTCGCCCAGCGCTCAGCCAGCCCCGGTATTTTCCTTTGTTTATCGCCGCGAACAACTTAGCCAGCAGGTAGCTGGCGCAACAAAGACGGAAGAAACGAGCGGGAATGCGACTGGACTGGGCGGACGCGCACCTCCTCGTGCAACAAGGATGCCGCGAGGAAGACGATTGCCGGCCACGCGAGATCCTAACCGTTCGAGCGAAACGAGAGACGCCGCTTGCCACGAACAAGGACAGCCTGGCGTCGTTGGTTGGTCGTGCGTTTGGAATTTTGCGCACAACTCCGATGGGGAGATCGATGGGGAAACAGGTAGTCGACGGACGTCCTATTCGATCTTTCCATTTGATGTGGCTGACTCTTAGTAGGTCGAGTCAAACAGGATAAGTAAGTGGCGAATTGAAAGCTAATTACTGAACAGCTCTGTCAGTATCAGAAGCAACGCAGTGAGACGCGCGACACGCTAAAAGACAAAAATGGAACAAGCCTGGAGAACAATGTACCTTCTCACACGCGATTTGATCCGCCAACTAGTACCAATTGACGGTTAATGTCGATCGATCGGTTGAAGTCGTCCCTTCCTCGTGAAAAATCTGTTTCTTTGCACTTGCAATGTTTTCTTCGGTTATTATTGGGGGAAAAAGGTGCAGCAGATGTCTGGACTACGTTAACGCATAAGCTTTCTCTCCTGAGAAATCTGCTGAAAAGGAGACTCAGCGGAAGTTATTACACCTTCATCTGGTTGTCAGAAGCTACGTTTCATCACGTGTTGTCGATCAAACAACATCTGATAAAATGGTGGAACGATTAACGCGTTATAGAGTAGCGTGTTTTCGACTGAGATTGCACAGGCTGTTATCTTTGCTCGATCGTAGAACGCTATGAAAAAGTTGCCTGTGTTTCCTCGCGTAGTTTCGCTACAGGATAAGAAAGGTAAACTGCACTCGAAACGGTGACCATTAAATCTGGCAGTGGCATAGTCCAGTCCGTTACAGGCTGTAGCATTCTTCACAGTTAAAAACTAACTTGCTGTTATCTTCAATGTTTAAACCCTTTTCACCACTCGGCCTAGTCGCGTCCTACATCTCGTCTCCTTGACCCGAGCATTTTCTTTCCGGCAAAGTATCTTTGCCAACTATATCCGACAGCGGTGGAAAACGTTCTCGCCAGAGCACCAAACGAGTGTTTCCTTCTTGAAAACGAGAGCCCTTGAAGAATGTACAAACATGGTAAGTTAGAAAATCTACGATTCAACGAAACTTGTTAAACGTACCGTTCTTTCGTCTACCGCTAAAGAAAGTTAGGTACTTGCTATGAATCTGGCAACAAATACACCGAGATAAGTTGAAAACAATTGATAATAATTTAAAGTTACCGCATAGCGTGTGAAATAATAATGAAATCTACTACGTGTCGGATCATTCTACCGAGGTATTAAGGATTCATACGCTTGTCCCAGCTGGCCTACTTCCAAGACACAGTTTCGTGCACAGTCACCATACCTCCCCTCGTCCGCCGAAAATCTACGATAATACGACTCTAAATCATTCCAACGAGCTGTCTGTCTCGTAACGAAACTTGCAGCCTGCGAAAGTTTCGCGGGGACTCGAAGCAACCCTTGCCTAACCCTTTCGCAGTCCTATCGAGTATAAACGCGGCGTCATATCGCTTGGGATTATTCATTTTCGTCGAACGAGTAGCAATCGGTAGCTCGTACGAATGCTGTTCGTGGATGTTCATATTTCTTCGAGTACTTAACAATGTCTCATACTCGGCAAACGTTCACGTCCTTAGATCTTTGAGAAGCGCGCGAACACAGTCCACAAGCTAAACGTCCACAGAGTGGAAACAAGATTCGTAACCGCCACTTCCATTAACTATTTTCCATGAATTATTTCCCACCACTTTGAAATATTTCCTAGCAGTTTCAAACGAACCTACTCAGCGCTGTAGCCGTGAAACTTGGAAGAAGATGACGCTATAAACCCGAGGAAGGCAGCCGGTTTCCGAACGAGAATTTCTAAATTTCATGAATCCGCCGGCAGCCTAGGTGAAGCTAACCGGCAGTTTAGAAGGAGCCAGCGTGACGAGGCAGCAGCGAGCTGAAAGGCGATACACAAGCGGAATGATCCTTCGCTTCGCTGACCGAGGGTAGACGCTCGATCGAGTCGGAAAGATTCCCTCGACGGGTTAAAAGTCGTTCGATATCTTGGGGTTCGTGTCACACGTGGCGTACCTGGCGAGGCAGAGCTGGTTCATAAGGGTGGCGGTACGGTACGGCTCGTTGGAACTGAAATATTCCAGTAGTCCTGTACCGCGGGCTCTCCGCTTCGTTCACTGGGTCAAGTTCAAAGCGCTGGCTAAGACGGAGACGGCTGTTCGAAAACGAGGAAGACGGTGAAACGCGGAAAGACGAGGAACGCGGAAGAAGGGCGAGAGAAGGGAGAAGCAGGGGGGGGGGGCGAGGAGAAGGCAGGAAGGACGACTAAAGTCGTTCTTTCGTTAGTAACCACCGATCGATGGTTGATCGAGATAACAGGTAGGCGAGGTCGCTATAAGGGGTTTGCGAAGTTTCGAATGCCGGTTTAAATTCCCCCCTGTCGCCACCCTGCCCATCCCTCGCTCTTCCCTTTGCTCTCTCTTCTTCCCTCTGTCGGCCGTTCATTCAGCTCGTTGCCTCGTTCTCTTTCTACCTCCGGCCGAGTATCCCTCTTTAATCTTCTCCCTCTGCGGCGCAGCACCCCACGCGAATGTAGGTGAACTTGCCTGGTTCGAGGTAAACTACCGTCGAGACCACGCCGGTGCACGCGTGTGTCCGTGTATGCTTTATATG
The DNA here is from genome assembly GCF_014825855.1 of Bombus pyrosoma. Taxonomy (NCBI): domain Eukaryota; kingdom Metazoa; phylum Arthropoda; class Insecta; order Hymenoptera; family Apidae; genus Bombus; species Bombus pyrosoma. The sequence goes on along the minus strand of NC_057786.1, from coordinate 1,430,427 downwards.
CACTTCCGTGTGCACGCGACACTGTGTGCGCCCGGTACGAGCACCGGCTGACACGTTTGCACGGTTCGTTAGCGGATACCTGGTGCTCCAGATTCGCGGCACGACCGCGCCACCACAGCACAGACAGAGATAGAGAGAACGAGCCGACTGCCGGGAAAAAGAGCAACCAGGAGAAGAGAAAGAGACGCGGAGAAGGTAAAGGGCTTATCGCGATGGCAGCGAGCTGCAGGAATCCGGTCCGCTTATCGCTCCTGCTGCCTGTAAACATCGACGCCGATCTGCCCTTTCGTGTACGACTTCCTTGTTGCACGTCCTGTTCCCGATCTTTACTGGCTTCCTCCTCAAGATCCGCTGCTTCCGATTACACGGCTAAGTAGACTCTAACCTATGAGTCTCGGTGTATATAGGATTTTCACCGAGTTTATTCGCACAGCAGCTTCTTGTTCCTCACCTTTGCCGCGTCTCCTCTCGAGATTAACCGAGTCCCATTAAGAGGATCACGCGAGTCTCTGATACGTGCGAATTTTCCTGTATGAGCTTTCATGGTTCTATCGAAAATGAGGTTTCTTCTGAAGAAAGGCTATTGGATGGATGATAATATTTCGTCTACATGATTTTGATGATTTTATTGGTAGGCAAGGTTGCTGTTTCTAATCTTTGCTACGTCTCTTCTGAGGATTGGCTGGTTCCAATTGCAGGGACAGGTGGATTACGAGTGTCAGCGTGTGTAGGATTTTCAGCCAGTTTACTTGGAAACGAGGCCCCTGTTTCTAATCTTCTCTCTATGTTCTCTTCAAGAAGAGCAGTTTTCAAATTCAACCAGTTGCTGTTTGATTTCCTAATTAAGTCGTATCCTTCTCACTGTCTTCAGCGTTCAACGATATTCGTGACATTAGTTGCGCGCCAAAGTTACACGCTTCCTACAACACATTCTGGTTTTATCATCTTCTGCCTTCTCGTCCAAGTACCAATTACCAAGAAATACGAATGTTGGCGAATGTACGCGGCTGTGGCGATAAAAGCGATTTTTACCGGGTCAAGCTTGCCCCGTTCGAAGGAGAAAAGTCGTAGGATCTTGCTGAACGATAAAGAAGTCCGACCCTTTGTATACACGGCGGATAAAGCGCAGAAGCAGAGCAGGGAATCTTTCTCGTGTTACTAATGAGCAATCGATGTCTTATTGAGATATTCTTCTTTCCTCTTGTCTCGTCTTTTTCTGCTCTTCCTCTTTAAAGGAGAACCCGAGCCTTGTCTCAGATCCCCGCAGGTCTCCTTGGGTCCAGCAGTTTCACTTTTACTTTTTTACTCGTTCCACGATCTCAATCTGTCTTCCAGCTTTCGCTTTCTTTCGCTCTCGGGCCATCGTACAATGAGTCATGTCGCTGACGTTAGTTCGCGTAGGCTTTGTATAACAGGTTGTTGCACTTTGCCTTCCATCGCAGATCCTCCTCCTTTTAGTTTACAGCACCAGATGCAACGATTATCCTTATCACACGTACGTGTACAATATTTTAGACGATGATAGTTTGCGGTTGACCAACATTTTGTATTTGTATCTGTTACGTGTAAGTGAACTTGTCGGTGATTCGAGTTGCTTCTCGCGCTGAAATACCTTCCAAACTTGATCGTCAATCACCAGAGCTGATCAGTCACAAGGATAGAATACGTAGGAAATTATTTCAGAACGTAGAAAAATTGTGTTGTCGTCGTTATACAAAAGAGTGGCGGCGAGTAGAATGCAAGGAGAAAGGAAACAGAATGGAAGGAAATCCATTAGTGGGATTTATCTTTGTCTCTGCGGGTTCCTCAGGACGCGAGTCTGATTTAATATGTAGGAGGATTTTTACCTTTTTACTTCGCTGCTATCATCGTTCCAAATTTATCCCGCCATAACTCGATCAACACTGTAAATAACATGCTGTAGCTGTTTCAGCTCTTTACAAATTTCTGTTATAACACGTGAAATTTTAATTCGGTCAACTGTGCTTTACAATCGCTGCAAATATTAATGTAGAACTTTCTCCGTTAAACGAGCTCCCAAAATGTAATTTCCTAAAAGAACGTAGTACTTTTAACGGAAGATATTGAAGAACCAAAGAACTTAGGTTTGTCCGACTTTCACGCATCATTCTACTTAAAGTAGCTTCCATGAAAGAAGTTAGATCTTCATTTGTAACGCGGCATTCTTAATATTCTTACAAAGATAAAGGTTCATCGATGATTGTTTGTTACTTGCAGATACGTAAAATGATTTTATTCAGGAAAACTTTGGCGAATGGTTCCCGCATATTTTTATAGCCATCCATATCTTCTCAATGGCAAGCTCCACCTTTTATTTCTACTGCGATGATAAATATTCATTTAGAAAGACGATTATCGAAATGACAATTTCCCTCTCTTCCAAGGTCGTCAGCTCTCTGTTGAAACTCTTCGAACAATTGCTACGCTCGTGTTCTAAAGCAGCGACAAAAAGCTACGAAAGAACGCTGTCCTGTTTGGAAATATTTGACGAGCAAAAAGAGGAATCCAATGGAAAGTTCATAAGCCCTGTACAGAGCAACTACAATTACTTCCTGTAAATAACTTAAAAAAAAAGAAAAAAAAAGACCGCCAGCACGCCGCACTTACGGCAGACGTCATCAATCATCCGTAATCAAACACGCCAGCACGCGATCAATATTTTAAACAGTTTTCAGACTTCAATTAACCTCTCGACAAATTTCCGACTAGCGACAAATTGAGACAAATCGAGGCGCGCCATCGACGTTTACGCAACGCCATCACCGACACGTCGTTCTACGTACGTTCGCGTCCAAGTCAGCGTGGTAGCCACGTTTGCCCAGGTTAGGCGTGTCGAGATACTTCGGCCCCCAGTTCCAAACAACCACTTTTTCCTGCCCCTCTATCGGCCGATCCTTACGGGGCACGTGCGGTTTCTCGTGTGATCGACGTGGATGGAATACCCGTTTCTGGATGCTGGCCGTATACGCCAAGTGTCTCGCGTACGCGCGAACGTGTCTGGGAGCTGGGAAAAAGCCGGAGAAAGCGCGACGGAGAAAGAGAAAGAGAGTGAAAAAAAAAAAATGAGGCAAAGAGAATGAGAGGGAGAGCAGGAACGTGGACTCTTTCTCTCTCTGTCTGCAGAGACGCGTGTACGCGTCCGCGTTGTTTGCGTGCGACGGTGTGTGTACGTGAGAGTGGCACGCGATCGTCGAAACTTTTGCTGTCCCGCGAATCGAGAGGTATGCAACAGCTGTTATCGTGTTACGGGTTCGCACGAGCGGCCCGTAACTTCATATCATCGTGTTGGTGGTGGTGGTTGTAGGAGACCACTCGATGGAGTAGGTCAAGTTCACCACGCTTATGATAACATTTCTGCTCCGTTGCAGTTCCGTTCCGCGTCTAACTGCACGCCTTCTAGCCCCGTACTCCTTCCTCCTCATCCTCCTCAAACCATCTCCTCCACCTCCGCTCGCAATCCGCTGTACTCTTGCCGTCCCACGGATTCCTCGCTCCACATTCCTCTTTCTCCATCTTTGTCTAACCGCTTTCATCCCTCCGTTTAGCCCGCCCTTTAAACAGACCCGTCTGCACTCATCCTTTCCGCTCGCGTTTGTAAACATCACGAATCCGTGCGGGTGCAGCAACGGTAGCAACGGTTCACCGTGTGCTTGCTGCTTACGAGACTGCCATAGAGGACACTGGCATGCCTTGGTAACCTGCGCTGCTTTATCGTGATGCGCCGTGGATGGAGGAATTTCAAGTTCAAGGCCGAGCCGAGGCACGCAGTAGTCGTAGAAACGACGATGTTGACGTAGGATTTCCTATTCTGCGCCACGGCCATTTTTTACGTTTGCCCCAGTTTGATCGAGACGCTTCCATGGATGAGCTTAGCGTATTTATCTCTGTGTCACGGGTGCAGGAATTTCAAGTTCGAGGGCCAGGGACGCAATAGTCGTGGAGACGAAGATGTTGACGTAGGATTTCCTATTCTGCGCCAGGGCCATTTTTTACGTTTGCCCCAGTTTGATCGAGACGCTTCGATGGATGAGGTTAGTGTATTATCGTGCTGTTTGATAAAGGAATTGCAAGTCGAAGAGAGTGTCGAGGAATATAGTAATATTGTTGTAACAGTAATAGAAATATTTTAATTTTCCCATGCACGTCTTGTACACATATGGACTATAGCGATTGCTAGTGGAATGTTAAAATACTCGTGTTAGACTAATGTGGTTGAATTTTTCGTATACTTCTCGAAACAATGTCACTTTCCGTTTGAAATTGAATGTTCCAGTTTTATCACGTATTTTTATTCTCTCATTATTTACTCAATATTCCAATTATCAAACAGAAGAATAACATTGGGCACAAACGATGCTATTAAATTTCGCGAAACGCACGAACGATGGTGGATATTAAGCGTGTTGATTTAAACGACGAAACAACTGAGTACGTGTGATAGTCAGATACATTTAACAATCTTAATGATCGTCCTAGAGACCATGTTCGTCTAGTTTTACTGCGGGTTAGGGGGGGTATCGGTAATTTGACTCCGGTAGATGGTTGCACGTAGCGGCGATATTGTTTTGCCCGGAGTTTGTTTACTTTTAAATCCCGCGCACCGAAGCAGCGTTGATACTCCCAGGCAAAACAACAACATGAGTCACTCTCGGTCCAGATCGTCCTATGACTCATGCGCCGCTGCAAATTAGTTGGCATCGTCGTGGCGAACGAGCAACAGACAGGCTCGAACGAAACAAAGCAATTCGCACGAACTAGACCAACCAACAGGGAACGAATTTAAAGCAACGACTGTGCCGACAAAAGTACATATTCGAAGAAGAAGAAGAGGTTGGAAATCTCGCTCGTTTCAAGTCGTACGTCTGCCAGGAAATCCGAGCCACTTGCACGGAACGGTCTCTCCTTAAAGAAATTCCGAAGCTGTTGCCTCGGTTGGGTCTCTCGCGTACGCAATAAAATGGAGCAACGAGCGAGTGAGTCACCGGGTGAACCGAGTGGCGCACGATGCACCACGTTTCACGCTGATCGAGAAAGTTGAGAGAATCCATTGGACGTGACGCTGAATGACGCGAGTCCATTACCTTCCGCAACTCTCGAAGCAGAAGAGGAGGCACGCGCGTGTCTGTGTGGTCCCCGAGTGATTTCTTACGCCGGGAAACGGAACAGTGTCTCGCACACACGTTCCCCCCGAAAGCAACACGATGTTTAGCGAATGTATACGCGGAACCCGGCGATTACGATCGTTGAGTGATTTACGAGCTCGGCCGGCTCGCACGAGTCCCTTAACCTGTATGTTTGCAGACCGCATTCCTGGGACGGTTCGTAATGCGGGAGAAGCACGTGCTGCCGCGTCTCTTGCTGCTCGATTTGGCCGTCAGACGGGGCCGAGAAGCGGCCGACGTTCCTTCTCCCGCGAGTACCTACGTACGTGCATGTATCAACGGTCTTTTATTTCTCTCGCTTTATTTCTATCCTTTTGCCACTCCCCTGCTCCCGTTTTATGTACCCACCTTCCGGCCATTCTGTCCACGGGTCGAACGCACTTACTTTGATTTATATCGCGGCGTGGGTGTTTTTAAAGAACGCCGCTTCGATTGCCGATGGAATTTGTATACATAGGTTGTTCGATAGGTGGTTTCAAAGGATGCGCTAGAAACACGCGAAAGTATGAGAAGGAAACATCGTCGATGATTGGATTAGCAATTACCTTTGCGCGATATTTTTGTCCACGAGCTCCACGTGCAAATCTTCGCTTTTTTTCTTCTCTTTTCTAACGCACTCGCAAGCTGTAGATTTTGGTATTTTTTTACCGTGGCGTGTTGCTTCCGAGGAGAATACGAGTAGGTAGCTTTTTGATATATTTCCAAAAGGAAATACCATGAAATCGGAAAGAAAGTATCACTGATGATATTGTGAAATATTTTTATCAATGAGCTTCGTGTGAAAATTTTCGCGTTTCTTCCTCTATTTCTTTCTTTTTCTTTTTTTTTTTCTTTTTGAGGAGGGAATTTGGTACATTTTGTAATTAATTTGTTGAGTAGAGTAGAAAATGGAAGGTTTCTGAATTAACAGTGCCAGCAGTCCTGCAGCGAGTTTCTCTAATGCTGTTTTGTTAATGGCGCGTGTTTCTCTAATTTAGTTTTTGTTTTTTATTTCAGAGTGACGCGCGCGCGCGTGTGTGAGGTCCGCTGGATGCTTTTTGCGTTTCACAGGTCTCGGCATATCTGCGGCATACAAGGTTTGTATTAGCTCGTTTAATTTGTCATTTCCTCTCGCCACCAACCTTTTTTCTGTTTCCTCAATCGACATTGGAATTTTTATCACCGCGTATAATCTTGTTTGTTCCTTTCAAATGACTGCTACGTTGATCTTCGAACGATTCGCGAATCCTGTTCTCTGAACTGTCCAAGGCTGTCTGGTGCGAGCAACGTTATTCGATTAATCGCGTAAATTTTTTGATATAGTTGAAAAAATGCTTGCAAAATTCTGGAAAAAGCAATAGGTCTAGCAATATTAATTGCTATACGCACAACGTTCGTATCAGATCGTTCAGATGTCTTGCAGCTCAAAATCATTCTAACAATATCTTCGGCATATTTCTATGAAGAAAGTCGAGATGAAAGCTTCTTAAATAAAAGATGTATTATTAACCGGTTGACACATAAGCGAAATAGGACTCTACGTGTACTAAAAATACCATTTAATGTAGGCCAACGTAAAATTATGTACAATTCTTGGCAGCACCTAAACGTCCACGTTTAAAACGATGTACGCCGTCTACCAGACGTCTTTGTACGTTAAGCGATTAATATACCTTCAGTATCATAGCTTAGAATTCAAGTTACAGGAAATTTTTATGACAACCGAACTCAATAAGATCTCTTTTTTTTTTTGGGAGTATTTTACAATCAAATCTCATTGAGAATTATAAGTAAATTATTCTGGCGTGGTACTATAACGTAAATAATAATAAATGATTATGCTATGTTTGATTCTAGCTGAATGTAATGTGATCCGATGTTTGGATTTAGGTTCGTTGGGAAAACGCGGGTCTGTTCACGACAATGTTTTTCTTTTTATTTGGCAGACTATTTACAATCAGTTCTCAACAATACAATACAACAACAATACAAATGAGAATTATAAGTAAATTATTCTGGCGTGGTACTATAACGTAAATAATAATAAATGATTATGCTATGTTTGATTCTAGCTGAATGTAATGTGATCCGATGTTTGGATTTAGGTTCGTTGGGAAAACGCGAGTCTGTTCACGACAATGTTTTTCTTTTTATTTTTTTTATTATATTGTTTATTTTTAATTTTACAATTTGTCCAGTGGGACATTAGGTAAAATGTTATAACATATGATTGAATAGCATGTGGATGGTTACCCCCAGCGGGGTGCCATCTTCGCGTTTTTTAGTTTATATCCTTTATGAGATCAGCTGGGTGTTTCCTTTTTAGTCTTCTTTCTATTCTTGCGTTGATCG